>NC_091579.1:5056856-5061856 GCF_042767895.1 Penaeus vannamei | reverse complement strand
AGAGTAAATAAGTCGATAGAGAGAGTAAATAAGTCGATAGAAAGAGTAAATAAGTCGATAGAGAGAGTAAATAAGTCGATAGAGAGAGTAAATAAGTCGATAGAGAGAGTAAATAAGTCGATAGAGAGAGTAAATAAGTCGATAGAGAGAGTAAATAAGTCGATAGAGAGAGTAAATAAGTCGATAAAGAGAGTAAATAAGTCGATAGAAAGAGTAAATAAGTCGATAGAAAGAGTAAATAAGTCGATAGAGAGAGTAAATAAGTCGATAAAGAGAGTAAATAAGTCGATAGAAAGAGTAAATAAGTCGATAGAAAGAGTAAATAAGTCGATAGAGAGAGTAAATAAGTCGATAGAGAGAGTAAATAAGTCGATAGAGAGAGTAAATAAGTCGATAGAGAGTAAATAAGTCAATAGAGAGAGTAAATAAGTCGATAGAGAGAGTAAATAAGTCGATAGAGAGAGTAAATAAGTCGATAGAGAGAGTGAATAAGTCGATAGAGAGAGTAAATAAGTCGATAGAGAGAGTAAATAAGTCGATAGAGAGAGTAAATAAGTCGATAGAGAGAGTATATAAGTCGATAGAGAGAGTAAATAAGTCGATAGAAAGAGTAAATAAGTCGATAGAGAGAGTAAATAAGTCGATAGAAAGAGTAAATAAGTCGATAGAGAGAGTAAATAAGTCGATAGAGAGAGTGAATAAGTCGATAGAGAGAGTGAATAAGTCGATAGAGAGAGTAAATAAGTCGATAGAGAGAGTAAATAAGTCGATAGAGAGAGTAAATAAGTCGATAGAGAGAGTAAATAAGTCGATAGAGAGAGTAAATAAGTCGATAGAGAGAGTAAATATGTCGATAGAGAGAGTAAATAAGTCGATAGAGAGAGTAAATAAGTCGATAGAGAGAGTAAATATGTCGATAGAGAGAGTAAATAAGTCGATAGAAAGAGTAAATAAGTCGATAGAGAGAGTAAATAAGTCGATAGAGAGAGTGAATAAGTCGATAGAGAGAGTGAATAAGTCGATAGAGAGAGTAAATAAGTCGATAGAGAGAGTAAATAAGTCGATAGAGAGAGTAAATAAGTCGATAGAGAGAGTAAATAAGTCGATAGAGAGAGTAAATAAGTCGATAGAGAGAGTAAATATGTCGATAGAGAGAGTAAATAAGTCGATAGAGAGAGTAAATAAGTCGATAGAGAGAGTGAATAAGTCGATAGAGAGAGTAAATAAGTCGATAGAGAGAGTAAATAAGTCGATAGAGCGAGTAAATAAGTCGACAGAGAGAGTAAATAAGTCGATAGAGAGAGTAAATAAGTCGATAGAGAGAGTAAATAAGTCGACAGAGAGAGTAAATAAGTCGATAGAGAGAGTAAGTAAGTCGATAGAGAGAGTAAATAAGTCGATAGAGAGAGTAATTTCCCTGCAGGTTATTTCTCTCTTCAATATTCTACAAGATGTTGAAGTCTTTTTTTAAAGTATATACACAAACTTTCGACTAAATTAATATTTTTCTTTTTTTTCCTCTTAAAGGTTATATACACAGGCGAGTGGGCGAACGTATATACATAGGCAATTTCTCTTTCTCTCTCTCTGTCTTTTTTCTCTATCTCTCTCTCTGGCTTTTTTTTTTCTCTATCTCTCTTTTTCTCTATCTCTCTCTGTCTGTCTTTTTTTCTCTATCTCTGTCTGTCTGTCTGTCTCTCTCTCTCTCTCTCTCTTCCCCTCTCTCTCTTACTCCCTCCCTCTCTCTCTCTCTCTCCCCCCCCTCTCTCTTACTCCCTCCCTCTCTCTCTCTCTCTCCCTCTCTCTCTTTCTCCCTCCCTCTCTCTATCTCTCTCCCCCTCTCTCTCTTACTCCCTCTCTCTCTCTCTAACACAAGATGACCTACACAGTGTAACAAAAAGGCATTCGTTATATTCAAACGCCTTCCTGTTCTTCCTGTTCTACACACGCTTACATTTTCTCTCTCTCTCTCTTTCACACACAACCCCTTTTCTCTCTCTCTCTTTCTTTCATACAAAACCCCTTTTCTCTCTCTCTCTTTCTTTCATACAAAACCCCTTTTCTCTCTCTCTCTCTCTCTCTCTCTCTTCCACACACAACCCCTTTTCTCTCTCTCTCTCTCTCTCTCTTCCACACACAACCCCTTTTCTCTCTCTCTCTCTCTCTCTCTCTTCCACACACAACCCCTTTTCTCTCTCTCTCTCTCTCTCTCTTCCACACACAACCCCCTTTTTTCTCTCTCCTCTCTTTCTTTCACACACACCACTTTTTTTTCTCTCTCTCTCTTTCACACACAACCCCTTTTCTCTCTCTCTTTCTTCCACACACAACCCCTTTCTCTCTCTCTCTCTCTCTCTCTCTTCCACACACAAACCCTTTTTCTCTCTCTCTCTCTCTCTCTCTCTTTCTTTCACACAAACCCCTTTTCTCTCTCTCTCTCTCTCTCTCTTTCCCACACACAACCCTTTTCTCTCTCTCCCTCTCTTTCTTTCACACAAACCCCTTTTCTCTCTCTCTCTCTCTCTCTCTTCCACACACAACCCCTTTCTCTCTCTCCCTCTCTTTCTTTCACACACACCACTTTTTTTTCTCTCTCTCTCTCTTTCACACACAACCCCTTTTCTCTCTCTCCCTCTCTTTCTTTCACACAAACCCCTTCTCTCTCTCTCTCTCTTCCACACACAACCCCTTTTCTCTCTCTCCCTCTCTTTCTTTCACACAAACCCCCTTCTCTCTCTCTCTCTCTCTTCCACACACAACCCCTTTTCTCTCTCTCCCTCTCTTTCTTTCACACACACCACTTTTTTTTCTCTCTCTCTCTTTCACACACAACCCCTTTTCTCTCTCTCCCTCTCTTTCTTTCACACAAACCCCTTTTCTGTCTCTCTCTGTCTCTCTCTCTCTTCCACACACAACCCCTTTTCTCTCTCTGTCTCTCTTTCTTTCACACACAACCCCTTTTTTTCTCTCTCTCTCTCTTCCACACACAACCCCTTTTCTCTCTCTCTCTTCCACACACACCCCCTTTCTCTCTCTCTCTCTCTCTCTTTCATACACAACCCCTTTCTCTCTCTCTCTCTTTCTTTCACACACAACCCCCTTTCTCTCTCTCTCTTCCACACACACCCCCTTTCTCTCTCTCTCTCTATCTCTTTCACACACAACCCCTTTCTCTCTCTCTCTCTTTCTTTCACACACAACCCCCTTTCTCTCTCTCTCTCTCTCTTTCTTTCACACACAACCCCCTTTCTCTCTTTCTCTACCACACACAACCCTTTTCTCTATCTCTCTCTCTCTCTTCCACACACAACCCTTTTCTCTCTCTCTCTCTCTCTTTCTTTCACACAAACCCCTTTTCTCTCTCTCTCTCTCTTTCTTTCTTTTTTTTTTTTTTTGTGTTATTTTTCTCCCCAAAATAGTCATCGAAATAAAGCCCATGTGTTTTTGTTTTGTTTTGTTATTTTTCTCCCAAAAATAGTCATCGAAATAAAGCCCATCTGTTTTTTGTTTTTTTTTTCTCCCCAAAATAGAATCAGACGCCATGACAACGGACTTAAAAGCAAAACTAAAAAAGCTTTTCCGCGCAGAGGCCGTTCTGATACCGAGGCACAGCGAAAACCGGCTCGAGAGGCAATATTGGCGATTTCCTCAACAAATGCTGACCCTTCGAAAAAAAAAAAAAAAAAACATTTGACAGCAAAAAAAAAAAAAAAAAAGAAAAAAAGAAAAGAAAAAAAAAAAAAAAAGACAGACAAAATATTTAGGAAATCCAAGTTTTATATGTAGGCGTTTCGAGGGACTTTTGGCAGCAGAAAATGAATGACAGACAAACTATCTAGGAAATCCAAGTTTTGTATGCAAGGACTGAACAAAAAATGAACTACACTGATACTCTTGTCTATCCCACGCGGCCAGAAATCTAATCTGTTCCACTTCAGGCAGATTTCAGATTTCAATGAACATTACTTACCTCGCTACCTCCACCTTCTCCACTATCACTATCATCATCATCATCTTCTCCTTTTTACTCCTTATCTTCGCGCAACCGTTCTTTCCTAATTACATTCTAAAATTGTGTTCTTGCGTGCTCAAGCATTCAGAGTCGACCACTTCTTGAGAGTTATTGAGAGTCTGGAAATCTGAAATGACTCTTAAGTGTCTCTCTCTCTTCTCTCTCTTCTTTGTTTCCAAGTTCTCGCAAGGAACTCTGTTGTTCTGTTGTTCATATTGTTCTTTTTTATTATCATTCTTATTGTTATCGTCCTGATCATCGCATTTCTTATTGATGTTGTTATTTTCAAAAGTATTCGTATTATCATCACCGTGATCATTATCATCATCATTATTATTATTACTATTGTTGTTATTATCATTATTGTTATTATTATTATTGTTATGAATATTATTATCATTATTACTTGCACTACTACTATTATCATTAATATTTTGATTATTATCAATACTATTACAGTTATTATCATTATTTATGTTACTACTATCATCACTTTCATTATGGGTATAATTGTTGATCTTATTGTTATCATTATTATTCATAACTGTTTTATGATTATGAATATTGTTATCATTATCATTATCATCATTATTATGAGAATGATAATAATATTAAGGATGATGATAAAGATAACAATAATACTAATTATTGTTATTATCAATAATATTATTTTTATCATCAATATTATTATTATTATCAGTAGTAATAGTATTATTGTTATTATTATCATTATCATTATTATTGCTACATAATCTTCACCATTATCATCATTATTATCAATCTTGTTTTAATAATTATTGTTATCATTATCGACGTTATTATTGTCACTAACAATTGCTATTATCATTTTTCATTATTCTTCTTATTATTATTACCAATATTATTATTTGTATTATTATAATTACTAATCCTACTAATAATAATGATGATAATAATCATTATTACCATTATCATTAGTTATTATCAATATATTTTTTATGAATGAATA
>NC_091579.1:5039356-5041856 GCF_042767895.1 Penaeus vannamei | reverse complement strand
AGATAGATAGATAAATAGATAGATAAATAAATAAATAAATAAATAAAATGAATGAATGAATAAATAGATACATGTATAAATAAATAAATAAATAAATAGATAAATAGATAGATAAATAAATAAATAAATAAATAAATAAATAAATAAATAAATAAATAAATAAATAAATAAACAAAATGAATGGATGAATAAATAAACAAAAATAAAAAACACCCCCTCAACAACGCGTCCAGAAGCACAGCTGCAGCATAACCACATGCAAAATAACCCTTATTGCATGTATACATAATGGTTATTTGAGGGATCCCGAAAGCTTTCCTCGCGCCAGCATGATTCAATCTCATGGTAACTGCCAATAAATTTATGTCCAGTTCATGACTTGACGTTCCGCGATCAGCTGTTCAATCAGCTGATGCGTGGAGGGAGGTCATGGTGACTGGGCTGGGGTTGCCTGGCTTTATGTGGTGTATTTGTCTGTCTGTCTTTGTTATCTGTGTCTGTATTTGTCTGTATTATTAGGGTTTTGATTGTCCATTTAAGTTCTGTTTTAATGATTCTCTCTATTTATTTCATTGGGTGATTGTCTGTGATATGTTTTAATGTTGTATAATTATTTCAGTGACTGATGGTTTATCATGTGTTATGGCCGATTATATCTGCTAGTGTTCCTTTTTTTTCGTCAGCGGCGCCCAATCTCCATACAAACGTCTTTCTGCCATGCGAATCGCTTTTCAAATGCTGTTTCCCCCTCCCTGTTCTCTCTCTCTCTCTCTCTCTCTCTCTCTCTCTCTCTGTCTTTGTTTCTCTCTCTTCTCTATCATTCATTCCTCGAATCTCTCTCTCTCGTTCATTCTTCCATTGTCTCTCTTTCATTCATTCCTCCATTCTCTCTCTCTCGTTCATTTCTTCATTCTCTCTCTCTCATTCGTTCCTTCATTTTCTCTCTCTCTTTCCTCGTCTCTCTCTCTCGTTCGTTCCTCCATTCTCTCTCTATCCCATTCGTTCCTTCACTCTCTCTCACATTCGCTCCTCCATTCTCTCTCTATCTCATTCATTCAGAAAATATAAACAACTAGCAGGTGTTTTTATACTAATTTGCAGTTTTAATAGTCGTTATTTCATTTAATTTCGTTTATTTTTAATTATTATTATTATTTTTATTTTATCTTATTTATTTATCTTTTATATTCAAAAGGAAAATAAATGAGGGACCTTCTTGAGCTGCAAACCATCTCAGATAGATATGAGAAAAAAAGAAACGAAAAGCAATCCAAAAGTTTACTTGAAACTTTTCCCCATGATATAAAAAAAAATATGTTAACGAGTTTGGGGATCTTTTTTACTGTCACACTCAACCCCCCAAAAACAACAGCAAAAAAACAACAACAACAACAACAAAAACAACAACAAAAAACAAAAAGAACAACAAACCTATTAAGAGGTTTTAGTGTTTTTTTGCGTAATGATAGTGTGTAATGATTGTGTGTTATATTAACTCGTCACGACTGACAAAATCGCGGGCAAAAGATTTATCTCATTACTCTTTATGCCTAAAACTACGACATGTACACAGTCTATTCATGAAAAGTTTTAGTGTCTTTTTTCTTTAATGATCAAGTTGGTAATGGGTTAATAAGAGAAGAAAAGAGAGAGGAGAGAGAGAGAGAGAGAGAGAGAGAGAGAGAGAGAGAGAGAGAGAGAGAGAGAGAGAGAGAAAGAGACTCACACGAAGAATAAACCACAAACAGGATTATTAACGTTCCTTCAAACAAATGTTATAATCATTATGTTAATACAACATCATTTCAACCATCACACTGAACTCAACATTGAATGATATGCGACGGAACGTATGCAACCATGCAAGGTGACATGACAATTCTTTCCAAGCTTCAGCAATGCAAACTTCCTAGAAATATTTCTACCTTATCGATTGTATTTCATCCTAATTACTCATTCGCTACTAATTCTGATAGACTGAGGTAATTATTCCTCCCTTATGCATGTTCAGAGTACGTTAGACTCTACTGACGGGTGAGGTTTACCTTTTTTACCCAAATTACCGAACGAAATGAAGTGAACTGAACGAGACGAAATTCTGTTGTTGTTGTCTCGTGACCTCGAGGATCCAGGAACCACGTGGTCTGTGAGCTTGTATGATACATTGTGTTATGTAGTATGCTTTAATTATGTCATCATCATTATAAACATTATTATCAGTACGATATTACTCCTGTCGGTATGTCTGCTCTCTCTCTTTTCCCCTGTCTTTTTCTTTCCCCCCTTTTTCTTTCCTTTTTCTCTCTCTCTCTCTCTCTCTCTCTTCTCTTCTCTCTCTCTCTCTCTCTCTCCTTTTCCTCTCTCTCTCCTCCTTTTCTCTTTCTCTTTCCTTTTCTTTTCCCTTCCTCCTTCCTCTTTTCCTCTTCATCTCCCTCCTCTGTCTTTCTCTCCCCCTCCGCCTTTAAACCGAAATAAGAGAGAACCACAAATGCAAATATAT
>NC_091579.1:5023360-5033360 GCF_042767895.1 Penaeus vannamei | reverse complement strand
GCAACACTGTAGGGGAGTCGAGGTCCTGGCAACACTGTAGGGGGAGTCGAGGTCCTGGCAACACTGTAGGGGAATCGAGGTCCTGGCAACACTGTAGGGGAATCGAGGTCCTGGCAACACTGTAGGGGGAGTCGAGGTCCTGGCAACACTGTAGGGGAATCGAGGTCCTGGCAACACTGTAGGGGAATCGAGGTCCTGGCAACACTGTAGGGGAATCGAGGTCCTGGCAACACTGTAGGGGGAGTCGAGGTCCTGGCAACACTGTAGGGGGAATCGAGGTCCTGGCAACACTGTAGGGGAATCGAGGTCCTGGCAACACTGTAGGGGAATCGAGGTCCTGGCAACACTGTAGGGGGAGTCGAGGTCCTGGCAACACTGTAGGGGGAGTCGAGGTCCTGGCAACACTGTAGGGGGAATCGAGGTCCTGGCAACACTGTAGGGGAATCGAGGTCCTGGCAACACTGTAGGGGGAGTCGAGGTCCTGGCAACACTGTAGGGGGAATCGAGGTCCTGGCAACACTGTAGGGGGAGTCGAGGTCCTGGCAACACTGTAGGGGGAGTCGAGGTCCTGGCAACACTGTAGGGGGAATCGAGGTCCTGGCAACACTGTAGGGGGAATCGAGGTCCTGGCAACACTGTAGGGGGAATCGAGGTCCTGGCAACACTGTAGGGGGAGTCGAGGTCCTGGCAACACTGTAGGGGAGTCGAGGTCCTGGCAACACTGTAGGGGAATCGAGGTCCTGGCAACACTGTAGGGGAATCGAGGTCCTGGCAACACTGTAGGGGAATCGAGGTCCTGGCAACACTGTAGGGGGAGTCGAGGTCCTGGCAACACTGTAGGGGGAGACGAGGTCCTGGCAACACTGTAGGGGGAATCGAGGTCCTGGCAACACTGTAGGGGAGTCGAGGTCCTGGCAACACTGTAGGGGAATCGAGGTCCTGGCAACACTGTAGGGAAATCGAGGTTCTGGCAACACTGTAGGGGAATCGAGGTCCTGGCAACACTGTAGGGGGAATCGAGGTCCTGGCAACACTGTAGGGGAATCGAGGTCCTGGCAACACTATAGGGAAATCGAGGTTCTGGCAACACTGTAGGGGAATCGAGGTCCTGGCAACACTGTAGGGGGAATCGAGGTCCTGGCAACACTGTAGGGGGAGACGAGGTCCTGGCAACACTGTAGGGGGAATCGAGGTCCTGGCAACACTGTAGGGGGAGTCGAGGTCCTGGCAACACTGTAGGGGGAGTCGAGGTCCTGGCAACACTGTAGGGGGAGTCGAGGTCCTGGCAACACTGTAGGGGGAATCGAGGTCCTGGCAACACTATAGGGGGAATCGAGGTCCTGGCAACACTGTAGGGGGAATCGAGGTCCTGGCAACACTGTAGGGGGAGACGAGGTCCTGGCAACACTGTAGGGGAATCGAGGTCCTGGGAACACTGTAGGGGAATCGAGGTCCTGGCAACACTGTAGGGGGAATCGAGGTCCTGGCAACACTGTAGGGGAAGTCGAGGTCCTGGCAACACTGTAGGGGGAGTCGAGGTCCTGGCAACACTGTAGGGGAATCGAGGTCCTGGCAACACTGTTGGGGAATCGAGGTCCTGGCAACACTGTAGAGGGAGTCGAGGTCCTGGCAACACTGTAGGGGGAGTCGAGGTCCTGGCAACACTGTAGGGGAATCGAGGTCTTGGCAACACTGTAGGGGGAATCGAGGTCCTGGCAACACTGTAGGGGAATCGAGGTCCTGGCAACACTGCAGGGGGAGTCGAGGTCCTGGCAACACTGTAGGGGAATCGAGGTCCTGGCAACACTGTAGGGGAATCGAGGTCCTGGCAACACTGTAGGGGGAATCGAGGTCCTGGCAACACTGTAGGGGAATCGAGGTCCTGGCAACACTGTAGGGGGAGTCGAGGTCCTGGCAACACTGTAGGGGAATCGAGGTCCTGGCAACACTGTAGGGGAATCGAGGTCCTGGCAACACTGTAGGGGGAGACGAGGTCCTGGCAACACTGTAGGGGAGTCGAGGTCCTGGCAACACTGTAGGGGGAGTCGAGGTCCTGGCAACACTGTAGGGGAATCGAGGTCCTGGCAACACTGTAGGGGAATCGAGGTCCTGGCAACACTGTAGGGGAATCGAGGTCCTGGCAACACTGTAGGGGGAATCGAGGTCCTGGCAACACTGTAGGGGGAATCGAGGTCCTGGCAACACTGTAGGGGAATCGAGGTCCTGGCAACACTGTAGGGGGAGACGAGGTCCTGGCAACACTGTAGGGGAATCGAGGTCCTGGCAACACTGTAGGGGGAATCGAGGTCCTGGCAACACTGTAGGGGGAGTCGAGGTCCTGGCAACACTGTAGGGGGAGTCGAGGTCCTGGCAACACTGTAGGGGAATCGAGGTCCTGGCAACACTGTAGGGGGAGTCGAGGTCCTGGCAACACTGTAGGGGAATCGAGGTCCTGGCAACACTGTAGGGGGAATCGAGGTCCTGGCAACACTGTAGGGGAATCGAGGTCCTGGCAACACTGTAGGGGAATCGAGGTCCTGGCAACACTGTAGGGGGAGTCGAGGTCCTGGCAACACTGTAGGGGAGTCGAGGTCCTGGCAACACTGTAGGGGAATCGAGGTCCTGGCAACACTGTAGGGAGAGTCGAGGTCCTGGCAACACTGTAGGGGGAGTCGAGGTCCTGGCAACACTGTAGGGGGAGTCGAGGTCCTGGCAACACTGTAGGGGGAATCGAGGTCCTGGCAACACTGTAGGGGAATCGAGGTCCTGGCAACACTGTAGGGGAATCGAGGTCCTGGCAACACTGTAGGGGGAGTCGAGGTCCTGGCAACACTGTAGGGGGAATCGAGGTCCTGGCAACACTGTAGGGGAGTCGAGGTCCTGGCAACACTGTAGGGGAATCGAGGTCCTGGCAACACTGTAGGGGGAATCGAGGTCCTGGCAACGCTGTAGGGGAATCGAGGTCCTGGCAACACTGTAGGGGGAATCGAGGTCCTGGCAACACTGTAGGGGAGTCGAGGTCCTGGCAACACTGTAGGGGAATCGAGGTCCTGGCAACACTGTAGGGGAATCGAGGTTCTGGCAACACTGTAGGGGAATCGAGGTCCTGGCAACACTGTAGGGGAATCGAGGTCCTGGCAACACTGTAGGGGAATCGAGGTCCTGGCAACACTGTAGGGGGAATCGAGGTCCTGGCAACACTGTAGGGGGAGTCGAGGTCCTGGCAACACTGTAGGGGGAATCGAGGTCCTGGCAACACTGTAGGGGAGTCGAGGTCCTGGCAACACTGTAGGGGAATCGAGGTCCTGGCAACACTGTAGGGGGAATCGAGGTCCTGGCAACACTGTAGGGGGAATCGAGGTCCTGGCAACACTGTAGGGGAGTCGAGGTCCTGGCAACACTGTAGGGGAATCGAGGTCCTGGCAACACTGTAGGGGAATCGAGGTCCTGGCAACACTGTAGGGGAATCGAGGTCCTGGCAACACTGTAGGGGAATCGAGGTCCTGGCAACACTGTAGGGGAATCGAGGTCCTGGCAACACTGTAGGGGGAGTCGAGGTCCTGGCAACACTGTAGGGGGAATCGAGGTCCTGGCAACACTGTAGGGGAATCGAGGTCCTGGCAACACTTTAGGGGGAATCGAGGTCCTGGCAACACTGTAGGGGGAATCGAGGTCCTGGCAACACTGTAGGGGAATCGAGGTCCTGGCAACACTGTAGGGGAATCGAGGTCCTGGCAACACTGTAGGGGAATCGAGGTCCTGGCAACACTGTAGGGGAATCGAGGTCCTGGCAACACTGTAGGGGGAATCGAGGTCCTGGCAACACTGTAGGGGGAGTCGAGGTCCTGGCAACACTGTAGGGGAATCGAGGTCCTGGCAACACTGTAGGGGAATCGAGGTCCTGGCAACACTGTAGGGGGAGTCGAGGTCCTGGCAACACTGTAGGGGAATCGAGGTCCTGGCAACACTGTAGGGGGAATCGAGGTCCTGGAAACACTGTAGGGGGAATCGAGGTCCTGGCAACACTGTAGGGGAATCGAGGTCCTGGCAACACTGTAGGGGGAATCGAGGTCCTGGCAACACTGTAGGGGAATCGAGGTCCTGGCAACACTGTAGGGGAATCGAGGTCCTGGCAACACTGTAGGGGGAATCGAGGTCCTGGCAACACTGTAGGGGGAATCGAGGTCCTGGCAACACTGTAGGGGAGTCGAGGTCCTGGGAACACTGTAGGGGGAGTCGAGGTCCTGGCAACACTGTAGGGGAATCGAGGTCCTGGCAACACTGTTGGGGAATCGAGGTCCTGGCAACACTGTAGGGGGAGTCGAGGTCCTGGCAACACTGTAGGGGGAGTCGAGGTCCTGGGAACACTGTAGGGGGAGTCGAGGTCCTGGCAACACTGTAGGGGAGTCGAGGTCCTGGCAACACTGTAGGGGGAATCGAGGTCCTGGCAACACTGTAGGGGGAATCGAGGTCCTGGCAACACTGTAGGGGAGTCGAGGTCCTGGCAACACTGTAGGGGGAGTCGAGGTCCTGGCAACACTGTAGGGGGAGTCGAGGTCCTGGCAACACTGTAGGGGGAGTCGAGGTCCTGGCAACACTGTAGGGGGAGTCGAGGTCCTGGCAACACTGTAGGGGGAGTCGAGGTCCTGGCAACACTGTAGGGGGAGTCGAGGTCCTGGCAACACTGTAGGGGAATCGAGGTCCTGGCAACACTGTTGGGGAATCGAGGTCCTGGCAACACTGTAGGGGGAATCGAGGTCCTGGCAACACTGTAGGGGGAGTCGAGGTCCTGGCAACACTGTAGGGGGAGTCGAGGTCCTGGCAACGCTGTAGGGGGAGTCGAGGTCCTGGGAACACTGTAGGGGGAGTCGAGGTCCTGGCAACACTGTAGGGGGAGTCGAGGTCCTGGCAACACTGTAGGGGGAGTCGAGGTCCTGACAACACTGTAGGGGAGTCGAGGTCCTGGGAACACTGTAGGGGGAGTCGAGGTCCTGGCAACACTGTAGGGGGAGTCGAGGTCCTGGCAACACTGTAGGGGAATCGAGGTCCTGGCAACACTGTTGGGGAATCGAGGTCCTGGCAACACTGTAGGGGGAATCGAGGTCCTGGCAACACTGTAGGGGGAGTCGAGGTCCTGGCAACACTGTAAGGGAATCGAGGTCCTGGCAACACTGTAGGGGGAGTCGAGGTCCTGGCAACACTGTAGGGGGAATCGAGGTCCTGGCAACACTGTAGGGGAATCGAGGTCCTGGCAACACTGTAGGGGGAGTCGAGGTCCTGGCAACACTGTAGGGGGAATCGAGGTCCTGGCAACACTGTAGGGGGAGTCGAGGTCCTGGCAACACTGTAGGGGGAGTCGAGGTCCTGGCAACACTGTAGGGGGAATCGAGGTCCTGGCAACACTGTAGGGGAAATCGAGGTCCTGGCAACACTGTAGGGGAATCGAGGTCCTGGCAACACTGTAGGGGGAGACGAGGTCCTGGCAACACTGTAGGGGAATCGAGGTCCTGGCAACACTGTAGGGGGAGTCGAGGTCCTGGCAACACTGTAGGGGGAATCGAGGTCCTGGCAACACTGTAGGGGAATCGAGGTCCTGGCAACACTGTAGGGGAATCGAGGTCCTGGCAACACTGTAGGGGGAATCTAGGTCCTGGCAACACTGTAGGGGAATCGAGGTCCTGGCAACACTGTAGGGGGAATCGAGGTCCTGGCAACACTGTAGGGGAATCGAGGTCCTGGCAACACTGTAGGGGGAATCGAGGTCCTGGCAACACTGTAGGGGAATCGAGGTCCTGGCAACACTGTAGGGGGAGTCGAGGTCCTGGCAACACTGTAGGGGGAGTCGAGGTCCTGGCAACACTGTAGGGGGAGTAGAGGTCCTGGCAACACTGTAGGGGGAATCGAGGTCCTGGCAACACTGTAGGGGGAGTCGAGGTCCTGGCAACACTGTAGGGGAATCGAGGTCCTGGCAACACTGTAGGGGGAGTCGAGGTCCTGGCAACACTGTAAGGGAATTGAGGTCCTAGCAACACTGTAGGGGGAGTCGAGGTCCTGGCAACACTGCGGTGGCTTCGGCGTGGACTCTCGGACGATCTCGGAGGGAGGGGCAAGGCGGGGGTGGGGGTGGGGGGTTGGGGGGAGGGGGGAGGGGAGGGAGAGGTACTGTATAATACATCGCGAAAGTTATGTGATGGGGTTTATATAGGTAGGTAGGTAGGGAGGGAGGGAGGGAGGTAGGTGGGTAGGTAGGTAGGTAGGTAGGTAGGTAGGTAGGGAGATAGATAGGGAGATAGATAGATAGATAGATAGATAGATGGATACATACATATGTACACACACACACTCTCTCTCTCTCTCTCTCTCTCTCTCTCTCTCTCTCTCTCTATATATATATATATATATATATATATATATATATGTGTGTGTGTGTGTGTGTGTGTGTGTGTGTGTGTGTGTGTGTGTGTGTGTGTGTGTGTGTGTGTGTGTGTGTGTGTGTGTGTGTGTGTATGTGTGTGTGTGTATGTTTGTGTGTATACATACAGACAAAGGCATACATACTAGGGATAACACTCTTTACATAACAGCGGGTGTGTGTGTTTTTTTTAAATATATCCATAACATCTAAGAACGTTTATCTTTCCCTATCTCTCCTCACCAAAGCGACCGCACATAGAGCTCAGAATGCTATGCAAATGGACCGAAATACGAACTCTAAAGGAACACGTTATTGTTACAACAAATACGACAGACCGAACCTGCATATGTGATGTCTCAGTGTATATATATTCTGTTATATGACGAGTTTACGCTGGATTTAACGTAGCTAATGATTCGTTGTATAATTTTACGGTTGGTATGAAGCTCAAAAACCTTGTGGATGTATTTTATATGATTTATTCAGGAGTGAGTCTTCCGTGTTTAGCAATAAGGGCGAGATTCCCTTGCTAAATGAGGCTGAGGATTTTTGTTTTTGAACCTTAGTACACAGTTTTACTTCTTTTTACAGTTAAGGTTTAATTAGTTGGTTTTAAAATTATTGTGTGTAATAATCGTACAGACAGACACATCTAATGAAGAGGAAATGAAGCGACGTATCAGTGTAAGCAGATTTTTTATATGGACTACAACCTTGTAATATTAAAAATAATGATATTTTACATTATATATCTCATAATATTAGAAATAATAATACTAGAAATAGTAATATTAAGGTTGTAAATTGTAAAATCATGTACGACCGTATGCACACACACACACACACACACACACATGTATATGTGTGTGTACATACCCACATATCTATCTAAATATCGATCTATCTCTTAATTCACCTATCTGCCTGATTAGCTATCTATCTATCTATATACATCTGTTCATTAATAACTATATATCTATCTATCTATCCATGAGTGTATTAACTGATCATCGTATAAATTAGAAATATATACACATTTTTAAGGAAAATAATGTTAAAAGATTGAAAATAATAAAAAAAATGAAGGGAAAAGTTATCAGATTGTACATGGTTGTTGACAAGACCAAATACCTTCTGTAAAAAATCTGCTTCCCACACATTTGCATAAACAGGCTGGGCCACGATGCTTTTGCAAATAGACACGTGTGTGTATGTGTGTGTGCGTGTGTTTATGTAGTGAAAGTCAAAATCACATAGATTACTTGTGCTCTAAAATCACCTTCGAGAATGCTATGTTTTATCTGTGTGGAGGTTACGTACCTCATCTTTCTTCTCATTTGATATATATATATATATATATATATATATATATATATATATATATATATATATATATATATTTTTTTTTTTTTTTTTTTTTTTAATTCATAGTACTCATTCAAAACCAATTTCTGCACCTTTACCATATTAATGAGGTTTTCATATACCAATTTATTTAAATGTAGGCCTATTCGAACTGCAGTTACTGTACCGTTAAATTTGGGTTGCGTGAGTTACAACGGTCGATTAAGGCTCTGTTGAGTTTTATTCAATAAATAAATAATAATTGACAGATGACATATCATTATGGAAATCTTAGCAATAAACATAATTATTCAAACAAGCAATATTCTCAACTAACTTCATTCATATCCAAAGTTAACTCTTTACCCTTCCTTTTCCAACTAATTTCAAATAAAAAAAAATCATTCTTATAAACAAAACAAAAAAAACAACAACATATACATGAGCTTTAATCGAGACCCTCACATACTATCTATCGCAGTGTTCTTTCCATGATTTTCCCTAGGACATAAGCCAATCATTCCCCCCTTCCTTTTATAATCCTCCTTACAAATTAGCCTCTCTTGCTCTTCCCTCTAATAAATTATTTCCTTCTCAATCAATCCCTGTTATCGCCGGGACTGTTCCCCTTACGACTGATTCCGTTGCTGTATCCATGGGCCCTTAAAATAACGAAATAATTCATTGATTTCTCCCAGCAACAAAGCATCGAGCTGTGTTGTCCTCGTTGCATTCTCAACCATTTCTCTTCTCTTCTCACAGGAGGACAGCAACGATTTGTCTCAATTATCATAAATCATTACAAAGGTATTTATAGTTACGTTAATAAATTTATCAAGCATTACCATCTATAATATCAGGGTAAAACACGACTTTGAATACCAGCACTAAGCCTTTCTTGTACACAGGAGGACAGCAACCATTCGTCTTACAAGAAATTGTTAAGATAAAATAAATCCAGTTTGTGCATTGTGAGTTTTTCTACCATATCTATCTATCTACCTATCTTTATACATATACTGTATATATGTACAGTGCGAATAAATACACATGCATATATATACATATATTTATCCATATATATACATATATTTATCCATATATATACATATTTATCCTTATATATACAAATATTTATCCTTATATATACATATATTTATCCATCTATATACATATATTTACCCATCTATATACATATCTATCTGTCTATCTATCTACCCATCTATCTATTGTATATTTAATTTCATCCTCGACTTCGCTGAATTATGGCCCCTATTACGTTGTGTTCGAAGGGTGATATATGAGAGAAGCACAAGGAGTCATCGCGATCTACAACCTGTTTGTCTTTCGCTGGACAGATGTGTCTTTACGATTGGGGGGGGGGGAGGTAGGGGAGGGATGTATGGGGGAATGGAATGGGGGGAGGACTGAGGAGTGACGTCACTGGGCCGGCATTATGGAAGTGGGGTAGGTAGGGGGTATTGGCCTATGAGAGGGGGGTGGGGAAGGAGGTATAAAGGGGACTTCAGCATCTTTAGAATAGTTTGATTAAGAGACAGAAAAGAAAACAAATTGAAAAGTAAGAAAGAAAGAAAAGAAAAGAAAAAAACACCAAATCTAAATAAAAAAGGACGAAAGCCAAGCACAAAAATAAGAAAAAAATATATAAACCAGAAATTAATTTGGAAGTTACACGCAAAAAAAAAAGAAAAAAGAAAAAAGAAAGAAAGATATAAACCAGAAATTAATTTTCCAAAATCCACTCAAGAACGCACATAAAAACTGTGATAAAGAGACACATCTTCCCCGGCTGATAACAACATGAACATCTCGTCATTTGCCAGATTAGAGTGATTGACGTCACGCCATAAAGACAGGATTCGATCTCCACGTCATGTTTTGTCTCTGTCTGACGGACGATTAATCACCTAAAAGTCTTGCGAAAAAAATTTATATCATCGGATTAAAAAGAGCTTGACTGATGACTCCGATTTATGAACAGATGCAAATTAAATCCAGTGACACGATGTTAATTGATTGCTTCGATTAATGTGGTTAAGTACTACATGCGAATCTACACATACAAACACACACACACACACACACATGCACAAACACACACACACACGCACACACATGCACAAACACACACATACGCACACACACACACACACACACATGCACAAACACACACACGCACACACATGCACAAACACACACATACGCATACACACACACACA
>NC_091579.1:4960860-4963360 GCF_042767895.1 Penaeus vannamei | reverse complement strand
GGGCGGGCGTGCCTAGGAGAGGGCCAGGCTCAGTGACCGTGCCCAAGAGGGTGACTTTTGGGTATTTTCCAGCAAGGCTTTATTGCGCGGAGGGGGGGGGGAGGGGGGCTCAGTTCGGATGGGCGTGAGGTGTAGCACGTGGCTCTCATATGGGAGCGTCCAACTCTCTCTCTCTATCTGTCTTCTCTCTCTCTGTCTCTCTCTCTCTCTCTCTCTCTCCCTCTCTCTCTTTTCTCTCTTTCTCTCTCTTTTCTCTCTCTCTCCCCCCCCCTCTCTCTCTCTCTCCCTTTGTGTATATATGCATGTCTGTGTGTGTAGGAGAGAGAGAGAGAGAGAGAGAGAGAGAGAGAGAGAGAGAGAGAGAGAGAGAGAGAGAGAGAGAGAGAGAGAGAGAGAGAGAGAGATGTGCACGCACGTACACATACATGCACACATATACATACATGTGTGTATATTGGCGTTTCTACCTCTTACTATTGATTGGATTGTTCACTTGAAGACGAAATTCTCGAAAGTCCGCTCTACAGATCATATTTCTGGGGTAGATACAAGGTAGATAAAACAAGCATCATCACTGACCTCAAGCAAAACCTTCCCATGCCGGGAATCGAACCCGGGCCTCGCGGGTGAGAGCCGCGTATCCTAGCCACTAGACCACACGGGAGTATATTTTAACTTTTTCTTTCTTTCTTTCTTTCTTTCTTTCTTTCTTTCTTTCTTTCTTTCTTTCTTTCTTTCTTTCTTTCTTTCTTTCTTTCTTTCTTTCTTTCTTTCTTTCTTTCTTTCTTTCTTTCTTTCCACTAGACCACACAGGAGTAATTAAAAATGTTCAATAATGCCAAATAAATCATTGTTTCTTTCTTTCTTTCTTTCTTTCTTTCTTTCTTTCTATCCACTAGACCACACGGGAGTAATTAAAAATGTTCAATAATGCCAAATAAATCATTGTTTCTTTCTTTCTTTCTTTCTGTCTTTCTTTCTTTCTTTCTTTCTTTCCACTAGACCACACGGGAGTAATTATAAGTGTTCAATAATGCAAAATAAATCATTGTTTATGCTAATGTCTACGTGTTTAATATTTGAATAATTCCCGTTGGTATAGGACTGTGCATTCATATTAATTTTTGCTTGTGCATGTGGAACGTATGCTTTTATAAATATGAAAGTTATATAAATTAAGTAATATAACCAGCAATCCCCTTCTAACGGTACATGAACACTCCAAACCCTTAATAAAATGCCGTAGATACAAGAACAGCCACAATTATATATGCCAGAAAATGCATATTATATATGTTATGTATGCCAGAATCAAAAACAAAAAACAAAACAAAAAAAGAAAAACGTTTATGCTTTTAAGTAGATGACTAGAAGGGTAGACAACGTAGGTGTAAATGCTATTAAGTGTTTGTTCCCACTTAATAATTTCAATCATTTGTTTCAATGTAGAAGATTATATTTCCAAAGATATTGAAAATTAATTATATTCGTTCAAATTACGTCAAATGAGGATTCTTTCTTTATCAAAATAACTGCAATTTCAACAATTACGAACCGAGAGGAGGAGGTAAGGTCACATCGGAGAAACAAGGTCACTCTGCAACTGACCTGTCGCAAGTGACCTTCCCTGCAACATGACCCTGTGGCGAGCGGTTCCTTCTGTTGAGTTGGCGGAGGGCGGGGCGATGCGAATAGGTTAAAGGGGAGGAGAAAGAACGAAAGAAGGAGAAAGAAAGAGAAAGAAAAACCCGAAAGATCGCTCTTTCTACAGTCTCTGTCTACTATTTTACCATTTTACTTTATCGTTTATATATATATATATATATATATATATATATATATATATATATATATATGTGTGTGTGTGTGTGTGTGTGTGTGTGTGTGTGTGTGTGTGTGTGTGTGTGTGTGTGTGTGTGTGTGTATGTGTGTGTGTGTGCCGATCTTTCTCTACATACCTACTACTTTATATCTACATATCTGTCTCTATTTACCTATCTATCTGTCTCTCACCCTTTCTCTGTCATCCTCTACCTATATATACCACCTTCTATTTTTACCCATTTCTGCTTCCCTCTTTCGATTCACCTACTTCTATCTCTGTCCTTCTATATCTATCCCTCTCTTACAATTTCTAATTTTCTACCTCTTGCTTTCACAGACATTCATAAACCAAGATGAAGATGAAATAGAGCCTATATATTTTTTCTGCCTCAGTCATTTGATTCCGATACACATTAATCAGCTGATGAACTGCAGATCACTTTGTTTTCATTCCCCGAGGTTGTGTACATGTGTATACAAATATACGTACATAAACTAACACATTCACAAACTAACACACGTGGACGCATGCATTCGCATTTACCAACACGTGTACCTTTACCGAAGCAAACACTTAGCCTCGCATACACACAGCAATAAACTGTATGGTCTTGCAAGCGTGTTCTGTTCAACATTGTATGCTTGCACGGCTAATGTACAGAGTCATGCACGAGTA
>NC_091579.1:4953360-4955860 GCF_042767895.1 Penaeus vannamei | reverse complement strand
ACAGCCTCCTCGTTTCCCACATCCTTCGTCTCCTCCCTTATGTCGGTCACCCGTCACATAGACGGCCTGATCCTTCGACCTGACCTGACCTCCCTTCACTTCCGTTCTCCTGTCCTCACCTGCCCCGTGGGTCCCGAGTGCTTCTCCTCTCTTCCCTCTTATACCGCTTCCTCTCCTTTGCCTCCCAGCCTCCAGGCTAGTACAGTGGTAATGTGTCGGCTTCTCATCCGAGGGGTCGGCGGTTCGTGCCCCGCCCAGGCGCGAGAAGTTGCAATTGTCGCCCGGAGGTTACTGCTGTGGCTGGGCACCACGGTGGGTAAGGAGTAAGCTCTGTCGCGTCAGCACTCGCTGACACACGTTGATCGAGTCGACATTTGTCGGTACAGGCCGGGCTCCCTCATAACCCGGGCGAAGCTCAGCTTCACATATCGGACTTATCCTTACCCTTGCCTCCTCAAACCCGAAGATGGAATCGAGGACGATTCCGAAACTGTTGTCTCACTTTCCTCAATAAATCTAGTTTGTGCATTGTGGGTTTTTCCACCATAGTATCAACACGGTATTGTGTTTTTCTATTCATATATATATATATATATATATATATATATATATATATATATATATATATATATATATATATATATATATATATATATATATATATATATATATATATATATATGTATGTATCTATATATATATATATATATACATATATGTATATATATATATATATATATATATATATATATATATATATATATATATATATATATATATATATATATATATATATTTCAGTCGAAATATATAGATATGTGTGTATACACACACACACACAGTATATGTATACATATATATATATGTATATATATATATATATATATATATATATATATATATATATATATATATATATATATATGTGTGTATACATAGGTATGCATCGTATGTATTTGTATGTTTATATGCATGCATGTATATCTTTGGAATGTAAATAGATATGATGTAAATCAACTCATGGTTTGACAACAGTTATCAGAACTGCAGCTTGAAGTGAACTAAATGGCAACAGACAGTTTGATTTCGGAATTTTAGTAAATGTAAAGCAAATACAATTAAGTCTGTCATGTATACATCTATCATTCGTAAATGCGTTAGTAGTCATCTGCGAAAAATGAAGCATGGAAAAGGGGAATTGGTAATCACAGCAATATTAAATGACGACTTCAATGACTGAAATGGTATAATGATGATCGGTTTTTACATTGCGATCTCCCTCGTAGTCTATTATGAATGATGATGAAAGATATATGTAACACACGTATAAGAAAGAACTGATTCATGGCACTGATATCAAAAAGTCAGTTGTAAAAGGTTGCGTCGTGAAATAATTCATCCGTTTTCATATTCCTTTGAACATGAAAAGAATCGGTTTTCTTTAGCGTCAGAGAGAGCAAAATACCATTTCAAAACTACCATTCTCCTGCCAGGCTTTCGGCGCCTAACTTTCCGCTTCTGTCGGACTCTCTCTTTTCCTCCTCCTGCTCCGAGTCGGAAAGGGAAGCTGACAAAGAGCTTCTTTCGTCAGCGCTGTCGTGCCTCGCTCTGCTGACCGTTCCCCTCGTATTGTGCGAGTGTTCATAAAGGGAAGCGAGTGACTCTCTCCTCCTGCCGGTCCTCCTGCGCCAGGTGTAGGTCGTGTTTCATGACTTGAACCTCGTTTTTGCGACCCGCGACTCCTGAAGGAAGACCTCGATTCCCTATGAGTTATCAGCACCATGTCCTAAGAGGATCTTTATTAAGAGTAAAACACAGTTGCGTCGCTCTCGAGTCCTTCCAACCACACATCCGGTTCCCTTGGTCTTCGTCTGCACACGCGCCCCTTCCCTTCTGGGTTTCGACCTGAAGGCAGGTAACTGGCGTTTGTCCAGCGTGGCGTGAACCACTACACTTGTCAGAGCATTCACGTGTTTATTTTTAATATCTCACTGAGCTGTCCTCTCTCTTTAGATGCTTCGTTTGCTTCCTCAGATCAGACGTTAAAATTGATTTGGTCTCGTCTTCATGATGAAACTTTTCATTTGTTGTCATAATCAAAAAGAAGAAGAAGAAGAAGAAAAACGAAAGTGCAGGTATACATACATAAAAGATAATAATAATACTTTAAAAATAATTTCCACTTTAAAATTCGCTTTTCCCTTTCGGACGAGGCCTCAGGTGCAGACACAAATGCAGAAAAGAAGAGGAAAGAGCTAACTGGAGTGGCACTGCAAGAAAAAGACAATTTTCCGTGCCAGGAATCGAACCCGGGCTTCGCCGCTAGACCACACGGAAATAACATGACTTTACCTCTGGTTCTGTAGGTATATTAAAGTCATACTAAGGTCTTTTTTATCTGCGAGTATATATGAGTATAATGTAGATGTCATCATGGGTGATAGTAAATAATGTAATGATAATGATAACAATTATAATGATATTGATAATAACTATGATA
>NC_091579.1:4925860-4943360 GCF_042767895.1 Penaeus vannamei | reverse complement strand
TTTCTCTCTCCTCGTACTTGAAAGTCCATAGCATCGGTTCCTTATGAATGCGAAAGCAAGCAACCACGTGATCCAGGGCGGAGGGAGCCATCGGGGAAAATGTAATTCCAAATCCGACGAAATATTTCCCTTCCACGCTGTAAAATTGCACCCTGGCTGGAAGCGAGTGAGATTACGGGAGGGAAGGCTTTATTTCTTATGCAAATTATCCCTGCAACGTAAGCTTTCAATTTTGAACATTTCTGTAACGAATGCTTGGATGAAAGTGAGTAAATATTTCCTCGGCTGAAGGAAAACATGGGGCGATACCTTCCCGGCTTCGACTCGACTCGAATGTTCTGGATGGGGTTCAGATCGAGTTCTGTTCTGTCTTTTTTATATTTTTTCTTTTTGCTTTTTTTTCTCTGTGTTTTTGTTCATCTGTCTGTCTGTCTGTCTGTCTGTCCGTCTGTCTATCTGTCTCTGTCTCTGTCTGTCTGTCTGTCTCTCTCTCTCTCTCTCTCTCATTCATTCACTCTCTCTGTCTCTCTCTCTCTTTCTCTCTGTCTCTCTCTCTCTCTCGTTCTCTCTCTCTCTCTCTCTCTCTCTCTCTCTCTCTCTCTCTCTCTCTCTCTCTTTCTCCCCCTCTTTCTCTTTCTCTTGAGTATTTTCTTACTAAGAACTCACAATTGATATCTTCTTTAAAATGATACGTTATTCCTTGAACAATAAATCTGATGTATTCACTATAAACATTATATCAAAGGAATCCATGTGTAATCTTGTGCATAAAAATGGAATTCCTCAAAATGGCTCTTTGCAACTGCCAGTGTTATGAGAGCGCTTCGTATCTATATACTCTTTATACATACGTTGATAGTCTGCTGTGTGATCGTGTCTCTACTCTTTACTAAGACTGTTGTGTTTACTCTTTAATAATACTCTTTACAGTTTCCTTCATATACGTGTGTCTTTTTCGACTTGATTCTAAGTGCAAGAGGTTTTATATGTTTTGTATATTTGTGAATCTATGCACTTATTTGGAATTGACTTATAATGTCATGATCTTATGTTACTGTTTGATTATATCATATTTACACCTTCAAAATAGTTGTACTTAATGGAATACAAATATCTATAGCATTGTATTTAATTGCTTACACTTCGTATATGACTTCATTGTAAAAGTAAGGATATGTCTGTGGGTATAAGACCCTGATTCTGATTTTGTTAACTGTCTGTCGTTTTGCTTCGGTTTGCCTTGTTGTCTGACATGTTGCAGACGTGAATGTTGCTCTTCCTGGATGCACGCTTCACCGCATTGAGAATGAGGGTCAGTGGGGGCTGGATAGCTATTTTGGGCTGGACAAGTGGCAGGATGAAATGATTGCCACTTGTCAAGGATTCATTTTGTATTGTATATGAATGTATATACTATAGGTTATCCTCATATTTCAATGTAATGTCAGCCATACTCTCTCGAAGGGTTATCTTTACACGTTCAGCAGCAGGAAGGATATGATGCTTCAAATAAGACCTAAACTGCTTTTCTCTATCTACGCCATTGTAGAATGTAGATTTATAAAGCTCAGAAACGAAGGACACAGATTTAGAAAGAAAAATGATGGTTGTGTTTACGATCCACGTGTAACTGCTTTTCTCTGCCTACGCCATTATAGAATGTAGATTTATGAAGCTTAGGTTTTCGGAATCGAATGAAGGACGCAAGTCTAGAAAGAAAAATCATGGTTATGTTTACGATCCACGTCCCAGATCAGCCTACCGTCCCAAGCTGTTCTCCTGACGCTGTCGTAGACGATAATGGCCGTCAGCGGTTCAGCACTGGGATCACACTTGTGGCTGCAGGAAACACGATAACTCATGTGGATAAAGATAAAAAGCGAGAGGGCAAGGCGGGTAGCGTGGATAGCTCAATGGGGCAACGTCCATGCATCAGCTGTTATGGTATTGTGCGTTTTTGCATGCGGTTCCTTTGCTTATACAATGAAAACATTCACATATGAGCGTATGTAACGAAAACATTCACATATGAGCGTATGTAACGAAAACATTCACATATGAGCGTATGTAACGAAAACATTCACATATGAGCGTATGTAACGAAAACGTTCACATATGAGCGTATGTAACGAAAACATTCACATATGAGCGTATGAGGCCTCCCTCTCCCTCTCTTTCTCTCTCCTCACACTTGAGAGTCCATAGCATCGGTTCTCCTTATGAATGAGAAAGCAAGCACTTGACATATGAGCGTATGAGGCCTCCAGATTCCCCCAGTGTCTCCACCTGCGCCTCTTCCCCTAGTGTCTCCACCTGCGCCTCTTCCCCCAGTGTCTCCACCTGCGCCTCTTCCCCTAGTGTCTCCACCTGCGCCTCTTCCCCCAGTGTCTCCACCTGCGCCTCTTCCCCCAGTGTCTCCACCTGCGCCTCTTCCCCCAGTGTCTCCACCTGCGCCTCTTCCCCCAGTGTCTCCACCTGCGCCTCTTCCCCCAGTGTCTCCACCTGCGCCTCTTCCCCCAGTGTCTCCACCTGCGCCTCTTCCCCCAGTGTCTCCACCTGCGCCTCTTCCCCCAGTGTCTCCACCTGCGCCTCTTCCCCCAGTGTCTCCACCTGCGCCTCTTCCCCCAGTGTCTCCACCTGCGCCTCTTCCCCCAGTGTCTCCACCTGCGCCTCTTCCCCCAGTGTCTCCACCTGCGCCTCTTCCCCCAGTGTCTCCACCTGCGCCTCTTCCCCCAGTGTCTCCACCTGCACTTCTTCCCCCAGTGTCTCCACCTGCGCCTCTTCCCCCAGTGTCTCCACCTGCGCCTCTTCCCCCAGTGTCTCCACCTGCGCCTCTTCCCCCAGTGTCTCCACCTGCGCCTCTTCCCCCAGTGTCTCCACCTGCGCCTCTTCCCCCAGTGTCTCCACCTGCACTTCTTCCCCCAGTGTCTCCACCTGCACTTCTTCCCCCAGTGTCTCCACCTGCACTTCTTCCCCCAGCTGATCACCTATGCCGTTTCTTGGGCCGAGAATCCGAGGAGGCGAGACGAGCGAAGGAGCAGACACCTCCTCCATCTCCTCTCTCGCGCATTTGCTCCCTCGTTGAACATCTGATTTATGCACTAGATGTACAAGCCCGGTGCTCATTCCTCTGCATGGGAGCGCGCGCGTGTGTAAGCTCCGTGTTTGCTGAGAAAACTGGGGGATGGGGACAGAAGAAGCAAGGGGGAAAAAGGGAATAGGAGACGAAAGAGAATAAGCAGCAAGTGGTGATGATGATGGCGATGATAAAATAAGGAGGCAGAGGACGAGGAGGATTAAAGACAGAGATGAAGAGCGTGAGGAATGAAAGAGAATCTCGAGTTCAAATGAACAGCCAGGAGGCGACAGCGAGTGAGAATCTGAGTTAATCTTTAATGCAAAGTAATTAATCTAATATAAAGTCATGTTTATCATCTCTCTCTCTCTCTCTCTCTCTCTCTCTCTCGCAGCTTTTTATAGATTGATTAAATGCATCTTAAGTGTAGGCATATTAGCAGTGTCATGAAGACGAGTATGATCGTGTAATGAAATATTTACCTTCATCATACAGACTGACTAATGCATGAATGTTAGTTTTCTTTCGCTTTCGAGTATATGAGTACACATTATTACTCTCTGTAAATTTACTTGGTCGACGTGTACATATATATCGGATCTGAGTGACTGGACGCGAAGGTTTGTGATAGAAAGTGAAAAAGAAAAATCAGAGGTGTATGTGTAACTGAGTATAAAATATTTCAATCATTAATATCATCATTATGATTGGTATTGCTATTGTTATTATATTCATTATAATCATCATTATTATCATTGTTATTATCATTATCATTATTTCTATTATCATCATCTTCATCATCATCATCATCATCATCATTATTATTATTATTATTATTATTATTATTATTATTATTATTATTATTATTATTATCATTATCCTTATTATTATCATCATTATTATTATCATCATCATCATTATCATTTCTATTATCATTATCATCATCATTATTATTATTATCAATATTTTTAGTTATCATCATTATCATTATTATCATTATTATTATTGTTACTACTATTACCGTTATCGTTATCATTATTGTTATTATTGTTATCATTATTATTATTATCATCATTATTATTATTACTACTACTACTATTACTACTATCACCAATGTTATCATCATTACTATTACCATTACTATTATTATTATCATTATTGATATTATTATTACTATTATTATCATTATTATTGTTATCATTATCATTATCACTATTATTATCATTATCATCATTATTACAATTATTATCATTATTGTCTTTATTATTACTATTATTGTTATCATCATCCTTGTTATCTTTATTATTGTTGTTGTTATTATCAATATCATTATTACTTTTCTCATTCTCATTCTCATTATTATTATTGCAACTACTATTATCATTATCATTATCATTATTTTCTTTATTACTATTATCATTATTATTATCATTATCATCACTATTATTATTATTCTCATCCTTTTTTCCTACCATCATCATCATCATCAATAAAAAAGTACCAAAAACAGAACAACAATTCGTAATAATTGGTAATAATCAGTAAAATTAGTAATAATAACATTAGTAAATGATAATAACAAGAGTAACAACAACAATGATGTCCAGCAAGAACAACAAAAGAAACATATTACCCATAATTGGTTTACTATTTACTGGGCACGAAGCTACATTCAAAATAGAATACGTAGACATGGCAACGCATCTCAACCGCTATCTGTATCTGGAAAGCCGTCTAAAACGTATTCAAATCTAAATGTCAAAACAATGATTATGGCATGTGTGTGTGTGTGTGTGTGTGTGTGTGTGTGTGTGTGTGTGTGTGTGTGTGTGTGTGTGTGTGTGTGTGTGTGTGTGTGTGTGTGTGCGTTTGTATATTATATATATATATATCTATATATATATATATATATATATATATATATATATATATATATATATATATATATATTTATATATATACATGTATATGTATATGTATGTATATGTATATGCATATGTTATATACAGTATATATAAGCCGAGAGCGAGAAAGAGCGAGGGATGCGCGCGTGTCTGTGTGAACGCGCTTGTTCTCCTCAGCCGCGAGAGAGACTAACCGGGGTTCCCCTTTCTCTCGACGCAACAGGTGCCCGAATCCAACCGAGGCAGACGAGGCGCTGACGGACTACGGGATCCGCGGGGTCTCCTGAAGCGTCCTTGCGCCCTCGCTCCCGCAGCTCGGTCGACGTGCGATTCGCTTGCTTCGCCCACAGGAAGTTAGTTGGTTGTTCCGGGGGCGTGAGGGCGGGTGGGTGGGCGTGAGGGTGCTGTAGTCTCCTTGTCTCCTCTTCTCTGTATTATCCTCTTTCTTTTCTTAACTTCGTTATCTCTATATCTGCATCCGTTTATTGTCTCTTGCTTTGTTTCCCCCTCTTATTTTATCTATCTATCTGCCTCTTTCTCTATTTCTGTCTTGTCGCATTTTTATCATTTGTATTGTTATTAATATCAATATTACTATTCTTATATTTATTGTTGAAGTTAACCATTAATATGATTGCAATTGAAAGAATTAGTAATAATAACAACAATAGTACTTTTATGAACTGTTATCATTACCATTATCATATTTTTCCATTGCCGTTATCATTATCATCATTATCTTTATTGTTATTGTTATTACGATCATCATCATTATTTTCTTCGTCTTTATTATTATCATTAGGATCTTTATCATCCTCTGTACTATGATTCTGCTTGTGTTTCGTTCGTTCTTTTGCTTTATCTTTTATGTATAATTTGGATATCCTTTATAACGTAAATATTATTGAATAAGTCACACACACGTATAAAGACATTCTATTAGGAAATCATATTTTTTCTTATTATTTACATAAACATTATTATAATGATTATAATTGTTGTTATCATTATTATCATTACTATCATTATTATTATCATTATTATTATTATCATCATCATCATCATCATTATTATTTTTATCAACATTGATAATGATGATAGTAATAACAATAATGATAGTAATTATACTATCATTATTATCATTATCATTATTATTATTATCATAACCATTTTCGTTACCTTTCATCACTAGCATTATCATATTGATTACTATTTATAACTTTGATATAATTATCATTGCCGTTATTATTATTGTTGGTATCATTATACTTATCATCATTAATTTTATCATTATCATTATAATTCTTATTATCACTATCATTATCATTATCATTGCTGTTGTTATTATTGTTGTTATCCTTTTTATTGCCTTCATAATTATTATCATTATTAATAGGATCATTATCTATGCCATGACTATATATCAGCATAATAATAATAATCACTGTCAAAATAACAATTTTATCGCTATTATGATTACTGTAGGTGTTATAATATCTTCAGAAACATGTTCAATTTTTGTTCTCCAAGTATAAGATTCTTTGTTATTTTCACAGTTGTGTTTCTGATTATAATTTTTCGCTTCGTTTCCCCCCTCCCCCATTCCATATTTTTTTTATTTCTTTTTTTTTCATTTTAGGTTTCTCTCACATTATATAATGGCTATAATGTATTACCATATAAGTGTTTCTCTTAAAACGGCTTTTCAAAATTTTATGTTATTCTCACAGGGATGTTTTCTTGCACCGTGTTTTAGAGTAAAAAAAAAAAAATAAAAGAAAAAAAAAGAGAAAAAAAATATGCTCCGATATCTTATATTTTCTCTCTCTTTTTCTTCTTCTTTTTTAAAAATATCTTTTTCGCTTTTCTTATTATTTTTGCTATACTCCGGAGCCGTGGGAGAGATAATGTGTCTTAATTTACCTTAACTAATCGGTAAGTTGTGCCTCATGTTATAATTTAAGTTCTTGCAACCACAAACAACTTGAGAGGGAGAGAGTCCGGGGTGAGTGGTTAGTGCTTGTGGCAAAAGGTAAACACAAGGATTAACTTGCGTGTTTGGGTTAACATCTTTATTGGGAAACGTGCCTGGGGTTTTGTTGTTGTTGTTGTTGTTTTTGGCTCGGGTTGTTGTACGCATTTTTGTTGGTTTCTGGGAAGTCTCCTTCTCGGGTTCTCTCCCTCTCTCTCTCTCTCTTGATCTTTCAACTCTGGCTCTCTCTCTCTCTCTATTCCTCTTTCATTCTACCTCTCCCGATTATTCTCTCTCTCTTTCTCTCTCTTCCTCTTTCATTCTGTCTCTCTCGTTCTTTCATTCTGTCTCTTTCTCCCCCCCCCCTCTCCCTTTCTCTCTCTCTCTCCCTCTCCCTCTCTCTCTCCCTCCCTCCCTCTCCCTCTCTTCCTCTCTCCCTCTCCCTCTCCTCTCTCTCTCTCTCTCTCCCTCTCCCTCTCTCTCTCTCTCTCTCTCTCTCTCTCTCTCTCTCTCTCTCTCTCTCTCTCTCTCTCTCTCTCTCTCTCTCTCTCTCTCTCTCTCTCTCTCTCTCTCTCTCTCTCTCTCTCTCTCTCCCTCTCTCTCTCTCTCTCTCTCAAGAATACTTTAGGAAAATGAAAGGAAATTATTTTTTTCTTTTTATTACTATAAACAGTGTTGTGTGTTCTACTGCGCCCTCACTTGACGCTCTACAATTACAGATTTTTTTTCATTTTTTTTATTATATCATTTTTTTTTCTACAGAGCCAAATAAACATCCGCTTTCATCAAAATAAGTTAGGGTGTTGTTGGAACGCTCTTGTTTTCTTTTCTTCTTTCTTTCTCTCTCTTTCTCTTTCTCTCGATCTCTATTTTTTTTCTTTCTCTCTCTCTCTCTCTCTCTCTCTCTCTTTTCTTTCTCGTTTTCTCTCTCTCTCTCTTTTCTTTCTCGGTTTCTCTCTCTCTCTCTCCTTTTTCTTTCTCGTTTTCTCTCTCTCTCTCTTTTCTTTCTCGTTTTCTCTCTCTCTCTTTTCTTTCTCGCTTTCTCTCTCTCTCTCTCTTTTCTTTCTCGCTTTCTCTCTCTTTCTCTCTCTCTCTCTCTCTCCTTTTTTCCTTACTTTCTCCCAACTCTCTCTTTCTATTTCTCTGTATATCCCCTCGCTCGTTTCTTTATCTCTTTCTCCCCCTCTCTCTTTCTTTTCTTTTTCTCTCCCTCTCTCTCTTTTTTGTCTCTCGCTTTCTCTCTCTCCCTCTTTTTCTTTATCATTCTCTCTGTTTCATCTCTTCTTTTTCACTCTCTCTCTTTCCTATCTCTTTCTTTATCATTCTCTCTCTCTTCTCTCTTCTCTTTCACTCTCTCCCTCTCTTCCCTTATTTCCTTCTCCTCTGATCTCTCTCTCTCTCTCTCTCTCTCTCTCTCTCACTCTCTCTCTTACTCTCACTCCCTCTTATTTCTTTCTCCTCTCATCCACTCCTCCCTTCTCTCCTTCCTCCTCCTTTCGCCGATATCTTCATCAGTAACCTGAGCGCCGACCTCTACAATGAAGGAGGTTACGAAGGACACCGCAAAACCGACTTATCTGGAGGGCAATTTGTGCACCGAAGATAGAGCTATCCTGTGTATGTCTGGTTCAGTTTTTTTGTGTCTTATTATTTCTATGCGCTCCTCCTCTCCTTTTTTGTATTTCTCCTTTTTTCTCTTTTTCTCGCTCGCACTCTCTCGTCTTTCTTTCTTTCTCTCTCTCTTTCTGTATAATTTTCTCTCTCTTTCTCTGGCTGTCTCTTTCTTTACTCTTTAGTCTCTCAGTCTCTCTCTCTCTCTCTCTCTCTCTCTCTCTCTCTCTCTCTCTCTCTCTCTCTCTCTCTCTCTCTCTCTCTCTCTCTCTCTCTCTCTCTCTCTCTCTCTCTCTCTCTCTCCATCTACAAATATGCCTCATTCCACACCATAAAAAGCACCTTCTTATATTAATCCCATTCCTCTATGTCAACAACGGTTTTTCGGAAGTGAGAGAAAAGAGAGAGAGGAAGAACCACGAGAGAAAAGAGAGAGAGGAAGAACCACGAGAGAAAAGAGAGAGAGGAAGAACCGCGAGAGAAAAGAGAGAGAGGAAGAACCACAAGAGAAAAAAGAGAGAGGAAGAACCACGAGAGAAAAGAGAGAGAGGAAGAACCACGAGAGAAAAGAGAGAGAGGAAGAACCACGAGAGAAAAGAGAGAGAGGAAGAACCACGAGAGAAAAGAGAGAGAGGAAGAACCACGAGAGAAAAGGGAGAGAGGAAGAACCACGAGAGAAAAGAGAGAGAGGAAGAACCACAAGAGAAAAGAGAGAGAGGAAGAACCACGAGAGAAAAGAGAGAGAGGAAGAACCACGAGAGAAAAGAGAGAGAGGAAGGACCACGAGAGAAAAGAGAGAGAGGAAAAACCACGAGAGAAAAGAGAGAGAGGAAGAACCACGAGAGAAAAGAGAGAGAGGAAGAACCACATATTCGTTCTGTGTTTCGAAGGAAGGAAAGACTGCAAGTAACTCTGGCAGCCTTTCAGTTGCATTGTTCCAATTCGATTCTGTAAGATTTTAATATATGCATACACACACACACATAGATATATATATAGATACATACATGTGTTTTATATATATATATATATATATATATATATATATATATATATATATATATATATATATATATATACATATATAAACACATAGATATACAAAAATATATATATAAATATATGTATACATATATACATATGTATATACATATATATATATATGTATATAAACATTTATGTATATGTATATATGTATATATATATATATATATATATATATATATATATATATATATATATATATATATACATACATACATACATATATATATATATATATATATATATATATATATATATATATATATTGATACATACATACATACTTACATGCATACACACACACACACACACACACACACATGTGTGCGTGCGTGTGCATGTGCACGCGCGCACGCGCGCGTCTGTGTGTGTGTGTGTGTGTGTGTGTGTGTGTGTGTGTGTGTGTGTGTGTGTGTGTGTGTGTGTGTGTGTGTGTGTGTGTGTGTGTGTGTGTGTGTGTGTGTGTGTGTGTAAATTTACAAAATAGGGGAACCTTGTCATGGACAGAATTACAAAACCGAACGAAGTGTTTCCCATAATACTGGAAACACACTTTGACTTTTTTCCTTTCCGCTTTATAGATTTTCGTCGGAATCAATTACGATAGACATAATACCAATGATACGAATACACAGCAAAAATAACATTCTTGGAAATGAAAATATAACCTTGCTTCCTGAACAAATTTCCTTTTGTGTGATATTGAGAGAACGGTAACATGATACAGTATATTGGTAGCTTTTCATGTTACAAAAAGGCTATTATATAATGACCTAATATGTTTCATGGTGTGTGCTTTACCCGCATCAAATAACGCACGCTGGAGATAGGAGAGAATGCGTGATAAGGAGAAGAATTAGTTGTCTCTTCCTCTCTCTCTCTCTCTTGCTCTCTCTTTTATATTCTAATTTCTTTATCCGTCTTCGTAGTAAGTCATTTTCTTCGATCACTTCTTTTCACTCTCAAACAGAAAATATTCTCAGTCTTTTCCAAAATTCCTTCTTAAACAGAAAATATTATCTGTCCTCCAAGAATTCCAACAGAAAATATTCTCATTCTTCTCAGGAATTCTATCAGAAAATATTTTCTGTCTTTTCCAAAAATTCATTCTCAAACGCAAAATATTCTCAGTCTTCAAAATTCACTCAAACAGAAAATGTGTTCAGTCTTCAAAATTCCTTCTCAAACAGAAAATATTCTCAATCTTCTCAGAAATTGAAACAGAAAATACCCTCAATCTTTTCCAAAAAAAAAAAAAAAAAAAATCACTCTCAAACGCAAAACATTCTCCAGTCTTCTCCAAAATCTTCCGTTCTTCCACTCTTCTTCGCCGCTTCATTGTGTTTGAATCCAGGAACGGACATTCTCTCTCTCTCTCTCTCTCTCTCTCTCTCTCTCTCTCTCTCTCTCTCTCTCTCTCTCTCTCTCTCCGAAACACATAAAACGTGTTTAGATACGTCTTTCTCCCGAGCGCTTTGAAATTCGCTTTGTCATGCACAAAATTAAACTCATTTTTCCTCACATAATACCTCACATAACTTTAAGTTCGCTATTTACAGGTATCACAGTCACAAGTGTCCCCTACATTACTGTATAAAAATTAACTCATACTCTACAACACCAAGTTTTCTTGTTTATACCGCCTATATACACAACTAAGTCAAAACTACACAAAGGTCGAAGTCATGTTTTTTTGTTGTTTTTTTTTTGTTTCTTTTTTCTATATATAATGTTCTTGTTCACGCTGCAGTCTTCTTTTTCACAGTGATATTATTTCAAGCGTGTTATTCTTTTCTTTTTTAAAAATTTTTGGGAGGTTCTACCACTCATAGAGGATTTGGTCACATACGAATATTTTTCCCTATATTCTTTGCTCCTTTTTGAGAGTTTTCAGCAGGTATAATACAAGTCAGATAATATTTTTTTGAAAAAGGAAAATCAAATCAAAATTTTTCTTTTCCTCTATCTTGTTCTCCAAATTTTTCTTTGCCGGCGAACCTATTTTCACTGTCCCATCACATCGTCCATGTTCACCTCACTATAAATAACATTCAACGACTCTTAGATAATCGCACGCACACGCACACACTTCCCCCAAATAAATATGTAAGTCGGATCAAAATCCTTAATAATACCAATAAAAGTAAAATTCTAAGATGTCCCACAAGACAAACAAGTCGTTTCCCAACACACAAACACGTTGAATCATTTCAGTTCTAAGAAGTGGGAGGCTCGAAGGCTTCCGAGTGGTTTCCGCACCTGGTTTCTGTCTGCTTTATTAGCCCAAGGGGTTAGTAGGCCTTCAGGTGAGTGTTATTTGGCCTTGTTGGTTTGCAATGTTCACTGTTGCAGACTTTGCCATGGATGTCTTGAATGGTAGAATATTCGCCACTCGGAGGATGGTGCTAACAGCATGGTATTTCTTAGTCCTCTGTTGTTGTCTCTCGGTCTTTATCGTTGTCTCTTTCTCTGTCTCGCCCTCTCTCTTTCTCTCTTTTTCTCCATCTCTGCCTCGTAAATCTGTCAGTCATTCTCTCGCTTTTCGTCATGGTCAAATTAGCTCGATGATCGTAAATTCTCAAAAAAGAAAAAAAAAATAGAGTTGAAGCCACCTCGTAAACCCTTTTGTGTTTGTTTGTTCTGAGGAGTCGCCGGTCCTCCGAATCATCACCGATTAGTCACCGAAAAATGCCACGCAATAACCCAAGTTTATGACCTCCTGTTCGATGCCTTTTCCTCCCTGTCATGCCACTGTGTCTCTCACCTTCCTTGGCCTCAGATCCTTAAGAAAACCGAACCTAACGCTCAGTAACAAGCACTTTTTCTCGTCTACTGGCAGAAGCTGTAGCGAAGGTGCTCTGGCAGAGGATTTACCACTTTTTTTCTCCCAATCTTGCTCGGCAGTGTCGTGTGAGATATGGCGTGAGTCTTTCTTTTGAATATTTCACTTTTTATTTCGTATTCCTTAGTGTGAGTTCAGCAGTGAGTGTTTTATTCCGTGCTCCTTATATAATAGGACTATGTATAGTTTTCCTAAGAGCTCCTGGGGAGGAAACAAAGGAGGAAAATGGAAGAAACTCAAGTAAAGGCTTCCTGAAGGATTTATATATTTTTCACACTCTTCAGGGAAAAGCGGAAGTGAAGAGGAAGAAAAAGAGAACTGAAGTGGACTGGAGAAAACGAAACCAAAGACTCGCATCGCGGTTCCGGGAGCTCCTGGGCCTCGCCTGGCCGCCTGAGGGAGTCGGCCGTTACGTGCCCACGAGCAGTACGGCCGAGGAGCCCGCCGTCGAGGCCGCGGAGGCGCTGGCGTCGGCGGCGGTGGCGTTGGCGGCGGTGGCGTTGAGGGCCTTGTCCTCCGGCCGCAGGAAGCGCAGGTCCCTCCGCCACGGCCGGCAGAAGCGCATCTCGTTGTGTCGGACGCGCAGGATCCGCGCCAGGTTCCGGGGCGTGTACCGGCGCACGTAACTGCCGTTCCGAAGCACGAGCCGCACCTCGCGGCCCCGCGTGACCTCCGTTGACCCCATGACCAGGTAAGAGCGCCCGTGGCGCATCTTGGGACACAGGCAGTTGTTGTCCACCCACAGGAACTCCTTGTGGAGGAGCGGCACCGTGTTCTTGTAGGACTGGTGCACGAGGACCTCGTAGCGGCGCTCCCCGCCCACCGGCTCGCTGTTGATCACCTCGACGCGGGACACTGCAAGAAAGAAGGGAAAACGGGTGAGACAAACAGACACAAAGGACGAGAGATTTCTTGCAAAACATTCGCTTGCGACTTTCTTTTTCTTTTCCTACTGCTCTTCACTTTAACGCAAAATATCAAACATGATTCCTGTCACTGCAATACACAAGCAGCCATCAGCAAAAGAGAAAAGGGGCCGGACGCCCACCCGAGGCGAGGCTCACCGAAGTCGCTGGTGCAGAACATCTGCTTGGCGCGCCGCGGCCTCTCGCAGGGGCCGCAGGAGGCAGGGACTTCGGGCTGCTTCTTCTTCTTCTTCCGTCTGCCTTTCCCTCCCTTGCCCTCCTCCCCCTTGGGCTTCCCTTTCGAGGGCTTCTTGTACGGCTTGACGGGCTTCTTGGGTCTGTACGTGTCGTTGTCCTCGCGGTTCGGGGGGGAGGAGGGTCGTCTGTGGGGGGCGAAGGGCGGGCGACGTCGGTACGGAGGTCGAGGACGAGGACGAGGCCGGCGGAGAGGCGTCCTCAAGGGCGGCTTTCGGATCCTCGTCACGTTCACGCTCGTCAGCACTGCCGGGCGTGGCGTCGGAGTCGTCGTGGTCGTGGTGGTTGGGGAAGTCGTCGGGGGGGTGGCGGGGGAGCGGGTGGGGGTCGTGGCCGGGGTGGAGGAGGGCGCGGACGGGAGGGGGACGACGGCGGGAGGGGCCTCGCCGGACGCGGAGTTGGGGGTCCAGTACTCGTAGTAGATGCCCGGGTTGTGTTCGCGGAGCAGCACCTGGGGGCGGGAGGGGCGGGGGTCAGGGAGATGGTCAAGGTCGCTCTCTCTCTCTCTCTCACTAACCCACTCCTTCACTCACTCACTTATTCTCTCTCTCTCTCTTTCTCTTCTCTTTCTCTCTCTTTCTCCTCCCACCCTCTCTCTCTCTTTCTTTCACTCTCTCTTTCTCCTCTCTCTCTCTCTCTCTCTCTCTCTTTTTCTTTCTCTCTCTCCTCCTCCTCTCCCTCTCTCTCTCTCTCTCTTTCTCTCTCTCTCTCTCTCTCTCTCTCTCTCTCTCTCTCTCTCTCTCTCTCTCTCTCTCTCACTACTTCACAATACTTACCGTGCGCAGAATCACATGTTTGAGTTTCTTAAGATCCCCATAAAAGAAATCAAGCTTATTACCAAGAAAACCGCCAATTCTCCTTCATGTGACACCTATCAATCACCAAGAATCACGTTGAGGATGAGAAACTAAAATCCTCCTGAAATACCTTAATCAACATGAGTTACCGCAACCCTTATTATAATCCCACTGGGACTCCCCGGGTCTTATAAAGTCCCTAACTCCACTGAACTTAACTATGAGTAACTGAGTTTCCTTTCTTATAGTCCCTTATTCCGCTTAACTATGAGTAACTGAGTTTCCTTTCCTATAACGTCCCTAACTCAACTTCACTTAATTATGAGTAACTATTTCCCGTTGATGCAGGACTGGAAGTTACCTCAACCCACGTAATATACAGCTTATCATTCTACAGTGCAACACTATAAGCTTTTGGTATAGCATCATCTATACCTAATTGAACAATGCTATTTGGTCTCTCGTTTAATAGCATTTGTCCTAAGCTATTATAAACTACAAAGCCTTACAAAGCTCCCCTCATTTCACCGAAACGTGAGGATTAACGAAAACCTTACCCTGCCCTTCTGTAACACCCCCAAATCCCCCCCAGTTCCACCCTACACCCCCCCACTGAACCCCCTGACAGTACCCCTCACGTAAAACCCTTCCCACAACCCTCTCCGATCTGCCACGTCTCGTCCGTGCAGCCTACCATGAGCGTGAGGTCTTCGGAGGTGGGTCCCAGGGCGCTGAGACTCTCCGACTCGTCCTCATTGCGGGCGTAGGTGAAGAGAGTGCCGCCCGCGTCGACCTCCCCAGGCCAGTCAATCAGCCAATCACCGTTCAGCAGGAATTTGCTCCCGGCCTTCAGAGCTGGCGGGGGGGAGAGAGAGGGGGGGGGGGAGGTTAGTGGTGGTCGTACAGGTTGAAGGGAGGTGGATGTTTGTTTATACGTATATTCATTGAGCCACATTTTTATCTGTGTGCATGTGTGTCTGTTTGTTTGTTTGTCTGTCCATGTTGGATAATCTTATATATTTTCCCTTCATCTAAGTAATAATTTGTATGTTATTGTAGCGCGTTGAATTACGTTTTGTTTGTTTATTGAGAGAAAGAAGAGGAGAGAAAATGAGAGACGAGGAAAGAACAAAACAAATCAGAAAATCAGAACAAACAAGAAAAGAGAGAGAGAGAGAGAGAGAGAGAGAGAGAGAGAGAGAGAGAGAGAGAGAGAGAGAGAGAGAGAGAGAGAGAGAGAGAGAGAGAGAGAGAGAGAGAGAGAGCGAGAGCGAGAGCGAGAGCGAGAGCGAGAGCGAGAGAGACAGACAGACAGAGAGAGCAGATCGAACGCAAGAGTAAAAAAGGAATAAACAAAGAAAGAAAAAGAAAAGAGCTAACGCGACAGTCCCAGAGGCCAAAAGGAGTACACTGGCTTCAACACTCAACAAGTAACGACTCACACGGAGCCATAAACCACCCCTTGTTTCCCAGCACATTAACACACTACCTGGGAAGTTAACCCCAAAGGACATCAGCATCCATTCACCACCGAGTTACAATCCAACGTTAATTGACATTTCCTGGTCGGGCGAGAGAAGTCATTACAACAGAGGAGCTCGTTAACAGATCGATATCAGGAGGCACATAAACTAGCGGGTTGACCGTGGACACGTAACAATTCTCGGGGACGCGACCGTTACGGGCCAAAGCGCTGGAATAGAATGGTGTGGGTTGACACTTTGTTGTTTTTTACGGGTTGGGCTGATCGGTATGGGCGATTGGGTGTTGATATCTTGCTTAAAATGCGTGTCATTGAAGATTTAACACTTCTTGGTACTGGACAAAGCTGGAGAACTTTTTTTTTGCGTTGAGGTTTAATACTGTTTTGTCCTCAGGATTACGTTAACATTATCTTTTTTTAAAACATAAAACCGGTTTGCTGTGTTTTCGTACAGTCTTCCTCGAAACATTCCGGATTAAAGGTTAGAGAATATAACATAATGAAGCCAAAATTGATTTTTAAAAAAACACGCCGAAATAGTCATTATGGTTTAGCTCTGTCTCGTCCCGAACACAGCGAATCAGTCAGCGCTCTTTATCACTTTTTTGCCCGCTGTAAGTGCCTTGAGGGCATGCAACTTGTGCGATACAAAGTGGACAATTATCTAAGGGAGATTATCACTTAGCCTTGCCTTATTTGCACTCTCCCCTTTATGGTTCGCTGCGGCCTGAGTGAGTGCGAGAGATAGCGAATTTATGCTGTTCTTTATGTGCAGTTTTTTCTTTTCTTTTCTTTTGTTTTTCCTCTTTTCTGTTCATGTTTTTGCTTCGTTCATGTTTTTGGTTGCATGTGCGGTATCTTTTTTATCATTATCTTTTCTTTGTTTGTTTGTTTTCTGTGTATGTATACGAGTCCGTATGTGTATGTGTTCTTGTCCGTGTGTGTGTACATTGTACGTGTCGCAAAAAAAAAAAATTCACTTACCCAAAAAGTTTGGCGATGTATCTCTCACCCTGACGTTGGTCGCGCCCTTCGGTATGTAAGACACTTCATAGTAACCATAATTTCCTGAAAATAAATAAATGAATAGATATACAACTTTAATATCTCACCATTTGTCAAAAACTCAAACTGGTTTTTACAATACATGCAAAAAACTACGATGATATATTTTTGTTAATGCTCTATAATCTTGCACACGTCACGGCTGGACTTGCCCAATTTGTCAGCTGTTAAAGGCCTTGTTAGAAATAAGAGGTACAGCTTGGAAATTCGAATATACACGTGTCTAATATCCTACGCTGCTTCTTAAGACATAGGATGTGACATTTCCGTGAGACAAGAGCAAGGAAGAGAGAAAATGCTTATTTGCAATTCTGACTTGTCATAACTCTCCTCATAAACGTAATTTGTGTAAAGTTCAAGGTTAGTCTTTTCTTTCCTCGAGTCAACGAGAGTAAAACAAACCTCATTTATTGTAATTACTGATTATAACTCGTATGATGATAGTCGTTAATGATACACACACTTCCTATATATAATGCTAAGGTATTATTAAACTCTGAAGGCACTCATCAACAACACTCGAGATAAATAGCGAAAATATCTGCC
>NC_091579.1:4903360-4905860 GCF_042767895.1 Penaeus vannamei | reverse complement strand
TCTCCCCCTCCCTCTCCCTCTCCCTCTCCCTCTCCCTCTCCCTCTCCCTCTCCTCCTCCCTCTCCCTCTCCCTCTCCCTCTCCTCGCCCTCTCCTTCTCCCTCTCCCTCTCCCTCTCCCTTTCCCTCTCCCTCTCCCCCTCCCTCTCCCTCTCCTCTCCCTCTCCTCTCCCTCTCCCTCTCACTACGCCTTTCCCTCTCCCTCTCCCTCTCCCTCCCTCCCTCTCCCTCTCCTCTCCCTCTCCCCTCTCACTACCCCTCTCCCTCTCCCTCCTCCCTCCCTCTCCCTCCCTTCCCTCTCCCTCTCCCTCTCCCTCTCCCTCTCCCTCTTCCTCTCCCTCTCCTCTCCCTCTCCCCCTCCCTCTCCCTCTCCCTCTTCCTCCCTCTCCCTCTCCCTCTCCCTCTCCCTCTCCCTCTCCCTCCCTCTCTCCCTCTCCCTCTCCCTCTCCCTCTCCCTCTCCCTCTCCCTCTCTTTCCCTCTCTTTCCCTCTCCTTCCCTCTCTCCCTCTCCCTCTCTCTCCCTCTCCCTCTCCCTCTCCCTCTCCACTCTCCCTCCCCCTCTCCCTCTTCCTCTCCCTCTCCCTCCCTCTCCCTCTCCTTCTCCCCCTCCCTCTCCCTCTTCCTCTCCCTCCCCCTCTCCCTCTTCCTCTCCCTCTCCCTCTCCCTCTCCCTCTCCCTCTCCCCCTCCCTCTCCCTCTCCCTCTCCCTCCCCTCTCCCTCTTCCTCTCCCTCTCCCTCTCCCTCTCCCTCTCCCTCTCCCCCCAGTGTTGTCTGAGAACGGTCATCTGATTCCTATTAAAGTAACTGCAAGCCGTTTGAAGTTCATGAGAGAAAAGGCCCGTGTAATTCCTTGCGTTCTGGACCTCGCTCTGTCTGCTCCATCTTGCTTTCTGTTTTTCCTGTCTGTTTTTCTTTTCTTTTCTTTTCTTTTCTGTTTTGCTTTCTGTTTTTTCTGTCTGTTTTTCTTTTCTTTCTTTCTTTTCTTTTCTTTCTTATTTTCTGTCTGTTTTTTTCTGTCTGTTTTTTTTCTCTCTCTCTCTCTCTCTCTCTCTCTCTCTCTCTCTCTCTCTCTCTCTCTCTCTCTCTCTCTCTCTCTCTCTCTCTCTCTCTCTCTCTCTCTCTTCTCTCTCTCTCTCTTTTATGCATGTCTTTTCTTCTTCTTCTTCCTTTTATCTTATATGTTTCTCTTCCGTTTCATCTTTGTCTGTGTGTCTAAAATTGTTTGTTTGTGTGTATGTACGTGATTATGTGTGTGTGTGTGTGTGTGTGTGTGTGTGTGTGTGTGTGTGTGTGTGTGTGTGTGTGTGTGTGTGTGTGTGTGCGTGCGTGCGTGCGTGCGTGCGTGCGTGAGTGCGTGCGTGTGTGTGTGTCTGGGCCTGCGTATATGTATGTTTGTGTGCATATGTGTGTGTGTGTGTGTGTGTACGTGATTATGTGTGTGTGCGTGTGCGTGTGTTCCTGCGTGTGAGGAAGAGTCCTTTTCTACTACAAAACTGTTTATATAAACTCTTTGATACAGACAACAAGGGCGTAAAACAATGAACTACATTTCTTTGAAAGACGTCTAACAAAACAACCAAAGAACCTTTAAGTGTGTTTGTGTGTGTGCTTATGTTTGTTTGTGTGTGTGTGTGTGTGTGTGTGTGAGAGAGAGAGAGAGAGAGAGAGATAGATAGATAGATAGATAGATAGATAGATAGATAGATAGAGAGAGAGAGAGAGAGAGAGAGAGAGAGAGAGAGAGAGAGAGAGAGAGAGAGAAAGAAAAAAAGAGAGAGAGAGAGAAAAAAAGAGAGGGGAGGTGGGAGGAAGAGAGAGAGAGGAATCAAAGAGACAGAGAGAAAGCGAAAGAGAGAGAAATGAAAGAGAGAGAGAGAGAAAGAGAAAAGAGAGTGTGTGTGTGGGGGAAGGTAGAGAGACAGAACGAGACAATTTTGAGAGAAAACAACCGAAAAAAAGGGAAGTAAAACAAACCAAAGAAAAAAATAACAAAAAAGACCGAAACAAACAGTAACACACAAATAGATAAAATTCCCCTGCACTATAGCTCCCCCACTCCTCTCCCCTAACACCTCAACCCACCCCACCCCACCACCCTAAACAACCCCCTCACCCCACTCCTCTCCCCTAACACCCCCTCACCCCACCTCACCCCACCCCACCCCCTAACACCCCCTCACCCCACCCCACCCCAACCCCCCTAACACCCCCCTCACCCCACCCCACCCACCCTAACATCCCCCTCACTCCAGCTCACCCCACCCCACCCCCTAACACCCCCTCACTCCACCCCACCCCACCCCAACCCCCTAACACCCCCTCACCCCACCCCACCCCAACCCCCCTAACATCCCTCACTCCAGCTCACCCTACCCCAAACCCCCTAACACCCCCCCTCACCCCACCCCCACCCCAACCCCCCTAACACCCCCCTCACCCCACCCCACCCACCCTAACATCCCCCTCACTCCAGCTCACCCCACCCCCAACCCCCTAACACCC
>NC_091579.1:4890860-4893360 GCF_042767895.1 Penaeus vannamei | reverse complement strand
ACGATGGTCAGTCTCTCCGTTCCTCGCCTCAATAATCCATTGGGCAGCAAGATATCGTAAAAGTAATACTGGATTTATTTTACGACCTGTAGACGTAGAGGTAGAATAAACAGGAGAACGGGAGGAGAATAAATGTATAGAGAAAGAAAGAGAGAAAGAGAGAAAGAAAGAAAGAAAGAAAGAAAGAAAGTAAGTAAGTAAGTAAGAAAGAAAGAAAGAAAGAAATAAAGAAAGAAAGAAAGTAAGAAAGAAAGAAAGAAAGAAAGAAAGAAAGAAAGAAAGAAAGAAAGAAAGAAAGAAAGAAAGAAAGAAAGAAAGAAAGAAAATAAGAAAGAAAGAAAGAAAGAAAAATGAGAAATAGATGTATTAGGGACATATAGAGGGAAAGAAATGGGTATACAGTAGAAAAGGTAAACTGGTATAAGTAAAATTAAATAAAGAAATAGGCATAGAGTAGAAAAGGTTGACTGGAATTAGTAGAATTAGATAAAGAAATAGGTACAGAATAGAAAAGATTAACTGGTATAAGTAAAATTAGATAAAGAAATGGGTATACAGTAGAAAAAGGTAAACTGGTATTATTAGAATTATGTAAAGAAATGAATGTAAATAAAAGATTGTGCTGGTAGAAGTAAAAAATAGATAAAGAAATAGATATAGAAGAGAGAAGTTAGACTGGTATTATTAAAATTAGATAAAGAAATAGGTAGAGAATAGAAAAGATTGACTGATATAAGTGAAATTATATAAAATAGGTGTACAGAAGAAAATAAAAAGACTGGTATTAGTATAATAAGATAAAGAAATAGATATAGAAGAGAAAAGTTAGACTAGTATTAGTAAAATTAGATAAAGAAATAGGTAGAGAATAGAAAAGATTGACTGATATAAGTGAAATTAGATAAAATAGGTGCACAGAAGAAAAAAAAAGACTGGTATTAGTATAATAAGATAAAGAAATAGGTATAGAAGAGAAAAGTTAGACTGGTATAAGTAAAATTAGATAAAGAAATAGGTAGAGAATAGAAAAATGGTTGACTGGTATTAATAAAATTAAGGTCCCTGGTTACGAAAGCGTCGGGTTTTCCTCTTATGGGCGTGATATCGCCGCCCATTTTTACACTTCGTTAATTGGGCGAATTGAAACCTCGTGTCTTTTGCTTAATTAGCGATTCGCACCTCGTTCCTTAATTAATTCAGCGGGAAGTCTTTATTAATTAGACGTAAAGATGGGTCTTATATAATTTTAAAAGCATGGGCGTTGGTTGGGTCATTGGCACGCCCACACACGCCCTGACCTATTTCCACGCCTACACTTGCGTCCGGTATTAACTCACGCCCGCCTATGAATATTTTCCGAGTAAAATGACCACGCCCAAACGCCCACGGGAAGCTTCATCACAAGCCCATACAAGTGTTCCCAGCTATTGAACTCGACCGGGCTGGTTCATTCACACACACACAGACACATACATACACACGCACACACTCCTACACACACACACACAGACACACACACACACACACTCACACACACATAAACATAAACGCACAGACACACATACACACACACAGTCATAAACGCACACACACACAGATATAAAACACACACACACACACACACACACACACACACACACACACACACACACACATGAACACACACACATAAAGTCACACACATAAACACACACACACACACACACACACACACACACACACACACACACACACACACACACACACACACACACACACACACACACACACGCACACATATACTCTGACACACACACATACATACACAAGTGCCATGCACAAACGCATAAACACACATATATAAACCGCACAGACAGCCACATCACACAGACAGACAGATAGACAGACAGACAGATAAATAGACAGACAGACAGGCAGGCAGGTAGACAAACAGGCAGGCAGGTAGGCAGACAGATAGACACAAACAAACAGATAGGCAGACAGACAGACAGACAGACAGGTAGGCAGGCAGACAGACAGACAGGTAGACAGACAGACAGACAGATCGACAGACAGGTAGGCAGACAGACAGACAGACAGACAGGTAGGTAGACAGACAGACAGGTAGACAGACAGACAGACAGATCGACAGACAGGTAGTTAGACAGACAGACAGACAAACATAAACACAAACACACAAACATAAACATGAACACAAACACATACACAAAAGACAAAGACAAAAGTAAGGAAAAATATACTCTGACAGACCCATAAAAGACACAAGCGCGCTGATGCACAAACGCCACACAGTCCTTAACCGCCAGCAGCCACATCACACAGACAGACAGACAGATAGACAGACAGACAGATAAATAGACAGACAGACAGACAGGCAGGTAGACAGACAGGCAGGCAGGTAGGCAGACAGATAGACACAAACAAACAGATAGGCAGACAGACAGACAGACAGGTAAGCAGGCAGACAGACAGACAGACAGGTAGACAGACAGACAGACAG
>NC_091579.1:4875860-4878360 GCF_042767895.1 Penaeus vannamei | reverse complement strand
CGTTTCTTACTTCCGTTCTCCTTACCTTACCCTCCTTTCCTGCTTCGCTTTCCCCTCCCTTCGTTTCTCTCTCATTTTTCGTGCCTTTCTCTCTGTCCCTCCCTCTCATTCTTCTTTCCTCCCTCCCTGCTTCTCCCTCTCTCCCTCGCACTCTCCCTGTCTCTTGCTCCCTCCTTCTCACTCTTCCTTCCTCTTTCCTTGTTCTTTCGTCTTTCCTCTCTCCCTCAGACTTAGCTTCTCTCCCTCCCTCTCACTTTTCCTTTCTCCCTTTCTGCTGCTGCCTTCCCTCCAGCCTCTCCTTTCCACCTTCCCTCCCCACTTCTCTCCTTTCCCCCTGCTCCCGCATCCCTACTTCTCTCCCTTCCAATATTCCTTCCTCAACACTTCTCTCCTTTCCCCCTCCCTCCCTCCCCCACTTCTCTCCCTCGCTCGCCACCTTTTTCCCTTCCTCCCTCCCCCACTTCTCTTCCTTTCCTCTCTCCTCACCTTCTCCCTTCCTCCCTCTCTCCTCACTCTCTCTCTTCCTCTCTCCCCCCTCCCTGCCTCCCTCCCTTCCTCTCCCCCTTCCCTCTCTCCTCACCTTTCTTCCTCCCTCCCTCCGTTCTTCCCACCTTTCTCCCTTCCTCTCTCCTCACCTTTCTCCCTCCCTCCCTCCCTCCTTCCTTCCCACCTTCCCCACAAAACCTCTCGCCTCCCCGTCCGCCACAAACCAAAGCAACGGGTTAACCGGTTCCTTCATCTCCAACGCCAGGGATAAAGTCATAATAATGCATTACTTCTTCTTCTCATGCGTCGGCGGCGGCTGACCAAATTATTCGAATATATATATATATTCTTCTTCTTGAGCGTTAATGGGTTATTAGGTTTCCATTTTCCTTCGTCTTTTTTGCGTGTGTGGAGGCTCTCATTATTTTTTTTTTTTATGCTAAAAGGGGGTTAATTAAGCTCGAGTGAAATAGCTTTATGTTTTAATAGAGTTAGATTCCCTTAGCTTCTAGCACGTGGCGTAGCTCGGGCTAAATAAACTGAGCGTTAAAAATCTCCACTTGATATCAGTGCCTTAGAACATGACCTTACCTTAAGCTTGCTATTAGAGTGGCCAAGGTGATCCGTACGAAAAAATAAAAAAAACACGAAAGATACTTACTTTTTCGTTCTATTTTTTTTTTTTTTTTTGGGGGGGGGGGGGTAAGAAGTGATCCGTACGAAAAAATAAAAAAAACGTACGAAAGATACTTACTTTTTCGTTCTATTTTTTTTTTTTTGGGGGGGGGGGGGGTAAGAAGTGATCGGTACGAAAAAATAAAGAAAAACGTACGAAAGATACTTGCTTTTTCGTTCTTTTTTTCGGGGGGGGGGGGTAAGAAGTGATCCGTACGAAAAAATAAAAAAGACATAAGAAATATACTTACTTTTTCGTTCTATTTTTTTGGTTAAGAAGTGATCCGTACGAAAAAATAAAAAAACGATAAATTTTTTCGTTATATTTTTTGGTTAATAAGTGATCCGTACGAAAAAATAAAAATAAAAATAACATACGAAAGACTTTTTTTTCGTTATATTTTTTTGGTTAGAAATGACAGACGTATGTACAAATATAGTAGAGGGGGGGGGAGGAAAAGAAGAAAGAAGAAGAAGTAGAAGAAGAGGAGGAGAAGGAAAAGAAAAAGAAGGAGAAGAAGAAAAAGAAGAAGAGGTAGAAGAGGAGGAAAAGAAGAAGAAGTAGAAGATGAGGAGGAGGAAAAGAAAAAGAAGAAAAAAGAAGAAGAGATAGAAGAGGAGGAAGAGGAAATAGAAGAAGAAGAAGAAGAAGAAGAAGAAGGAGAAGAAACAGAAAGAGAAAAGGAAAGAGAAAGAGAGAAGAGGAGGGCAAATGATTATAAGACCTAAAATGGCAGGCACGAATGCACACACAGCAACGAGAGAGAGGAAGCGAGAAGCAAACAGACAGACGGAGAGGGACAGACAGACAGACAGACCAACAGACAGGCCAAGAAACAAGCATCCCCGACCTGTATCCCCGAGCAAAACCACCAACGCCAAGAGACACACGAGCGATAGAGGCCATTCTCCCATCCAAACCTACGGGACGAATGACCATCTGGCCCCCCCGTCTCTCCGGCTGAACTGTGGCTTAGCACTGTCTTCACTCTCACCCCCCTGCCACCCCCTCCCCGGTCCGCCATCCCCCTCCCCCCCTACTCGTGGACATACAAGGGCATACCCGGGCATTTTAAGAGGATGCCGGGAGCTGTTGGTAGCACTGGCATACGGGCGTGAGGGCGTGAGGGCGTGAGGCGGGCAGGTGTACAGATGTTTGTAGAAGGAACCTCGGATGTATGAGGAGGAAGAAGAAGGTGTTGATGAAAGAGGAAATGAAGAAGAGGGGAAAAAGAGGGTGGAAAGGAAGGAGGAGGAAGGGGAATGGAGAGAGGAGGAAGAGGGAGAGAGGGAGAGAGGGAGAGAGGGAGAGAGAGAGGGAAAGAGAGAGAGGGAAAGA
>NC_091579.1:4868360-4870860 GCF_042767895.1 Penaeus vannamei | reverse complement strand
ATAAGATAAATTAAATAAATAAATAGCTAATCAACACACATACAAAGATAAAGAGAAATGAACAAGACAAAACAAGTAGAAAGAAAACATGCTGGTAAACAATAAACAAGTACATGGGCAAGTAAACCAACAGTTACCAAGACAACAAATAGAAGAATAAACAAATAAACAAGACCAAAATAATACCATGAAAATAAACAAATAAACAAAACCAATATATTAGCATGAAAATAAACAAATAAACAAGACCGATGTAACAGCAGGAAAATAAACAAACAAGGCCGATGTAATAGCATGAAAATAAACAAAGAAACAAGACAAAAACTGGAATAACAATAAGCGCTCAAACAAACAAACAAATCCAGTAAAACCCGCATATAAAAGTAAACAAATTAACTAACAAAACGGCCAAAAAATATAATGCAAAAAATAACGCTTCATTTGCAACCTGAATGTTGAATGTTGATAATTATGTTGCAGTTTGTGGTAGTTGATTTGTGACTCTAAAGCCTGGGAGTGTAATGACGATTAAGGAGGGAGGGAGGGAGGGAGAGGGAGGGAAGGAGGGAGGGAGAGAGAGGGAGGGTAGGAGGAGGGTAGGGAGGGAAGGAGGGAGAGGGAGGGTAGGGAGGGAGGAAGAGGGAGGGAGGGAGGGAGGGAGGGAGGGAGGGAGGGAGAGGGAGAGGGAGAGAGAGAGAGAAAGAGAGAGAGAGATGTTTGTGCACACACACACACACACACACACACACACACACACAAACAAACACATATATATACATATACATATATATATATATATATATATATATGTATATATATGTATATATATATATATATATATATATATATATATATATATATATATATATATATATGTATATACATATATATATATATATATATATATATATATATATATATATATATATATTTCCACACCTGCGCGTGCGTGCCTGAGCTCGGAGCTTTGGCTAAACCCTAATCATAAAAGTTGCAAAAATGGAATCTTAACACGAGGTGAAAACGACTTCGCCAAAAAGAAGAAAAAAGAACTTTGCTTTCACTCCATATTTCATATTTTTTTTTTACTTTTTTGGGGTAATTTTCTATATAATAATTTTGTTTAAAGTTTTCGCGATCGGTAAAACTATTTTCTTTTTCCGTATGTGCGTATGTGTATGCGTGTTTCTTTCTCACACACACTCTCTCTCTCTCTGTCTTTCGCTCTCTCTCTCTCTCTCTCTCTCCCTCTCCCTCTCTCTCTCTTTCTCTCTCTCTCCCTCTCTCTCTCTCTCTCAATCCATCTACCTTTCTCTCTTACCTTTCCTTCTTTGCTCTCACACTCTCCTCCTTTCCTCCCTTCCTCCTTTCCTCCTCCCTCTCTCCCTTCCGCTCTTCCCTGCCTCCCTCCTAGTAATGTAATGAGACTGAAAAGACGCCCATTCGCATATCTCAGTGGGCGTCTGGAGGGCGAAACTTGCGTTGCTAGGAGGATGGGAAGAGGGGGAGAGGGGAGAGGAGAGGGGGAAGAGGGGAAGGGAGGGGAGAGGAGAGGGGTGGAGGGGGAAGGGAGAGGGGGGAGAGACAGGGGAAGGATGAGGGATAAGGAGAAAGGGGAGAGGAGAGAGTGGGAGGGGGAAGGGGGGAAGAATGAGGGGGGAGGGGGAGAGGGAAAAGGGGGAGGGAGGGGAGGGGGAAGATTGGAGAGGTGAGAGGGGAGGGATCTTTATCATCATCATCTTCTTCTTCTTCTTCTTCTCCTCCCCCTCCTCCTCCTCCTCCTTCTTCTTCTTCTTCTTCTTCTCCTCCTCCTCCTCCTCCTCCTCCTCCTCCTCCTCCTCTTCCTCCTCCTCCTCCTCTTCTTCCTCCTTCTTCTTCTTCTCCCCCCTGTTATCATAGCTATTTCTCTACCATTTCCCTCTAGTATTTTACCTCTCATATTTTTTTTTCTGAAAACCATTTACAACCATCATCACAATATTACGAGAACCACCGTTTTATCATTTGCATATCAATTGCCACGTGCGGTGAAAGTCTACGGTAAAAACACGCCAGATTCTACATCTCGTTGAAAAAAATATTACTCGAATGCAGATAACACATTTTTTTAATTTTTTTTTTTTTGTAGATTATTTTTCACGGAACATCACTTTTAGATATCAATCATTTGCGAGAGAAAAAAAAGTTTCATAGGAAAAATAATTAATGTATGATGATTACTGACCTACTTTTGAAAAAAAAATGTATAATGAGATTGTTAACTTGGCGATTCAAAATTAATATATTAGAACGAATTTTCTTTGATTTTAATTGATTGAAGACTCCATTTCCTATAATTCCTATTTCAATTCATACCAGATTATCTTCCCAATCATTTCAATTCATTCCAATTAATTTATCCGTCCATCCCAATCTTTTCCAATCTAAACCAATCATTTTTCAATCAAAATTCTTTTCGATTCATATTTTCCCCGTTCATCTTGAGGAACTTTCAGACCAT
>NC_091579.1:4860860-4863360 GCF_042767895.1 Penaeus vannamei | reverse complement strand
TACGCCTCATACGCAGAGACGTGAACCATAATTCCAGACCTTCTTCGTCGAAATTAAGGCTTTTAGAGATGAATGCATCACGCTAAGGTTTTGTTTATACATCAACAACATCTAAGACATAATGGAGAAGTTGTGAGAGCTATGGCAGCGGCTGACAGGTCTAAAAATAAACAAAATATATAAACAAAAAAAAAATGGTAATGAAATTTGGCAACTCGAATGCCCGTGAGAGAGAGAGAGAGAGAGAGAGAGAGAGACTGTGTTCGTTTCAGTTAATCGTGACTTCGTAGACGCATAAAACCGGCGTCTAAGGCTTCGGCACATCTCTGCAGGGGAATGCAATCTACGTCAGTATTTACAAACTGCATTTTGCAACATTCCTGAGGTTTTTCTCTCCCTTGTCATCGTCAGGAGATATGATGTGCTTGCTGCCAGAATTAGACGAAGGCATCTTTGGCAGATTGCTACCAGGCGTCGGGAGGACCTTGGTAACGTGCATTGTGTATCGCGCGCCAATCACGAAATGGGAAGGCAGTGTGCGACCTCAGACACCTGGGTTGGGTCTTTCGCTCTGCGCCATGCTGGAAACGGCCGAGTAAGGTGGTAAATACTGAAAAGTATATGTAGTCAGATTGATAAGGAGAAAAGGAAAGAAAAAATAACCAATTGAAATATAATTATCTTTTTGTTGTATCGTTTGTCCTTATTATCATCGTAGTACTTTTAATTATTTCTAATATAAATTTCGTTATCATTAATAAAATAAAAATTACTGCCGCTGTTCTTGTTATAAAAATGATAATAAATCACACGCACACTCACACACACGAGCGCGCGTGCGTGCGTGTGTATGAACACATCATGCATTTCCCTGCCTCTATATTTCAGTATTTTTAAGGCTACAGCGTCATAAAGTTGAGAATATATTATCAGCAATGACGTCGGCACTTCTACAGATTACCTTGATGTAAAATTTACGAGAGATTTGCCGTAAAGGCTTATTGTCCTAAAAACAAGATTGCATTTTAACCTTTTTTAAACATATGTATGCAAATTTTCCCCAAACCAACCAGCCTTATTCAGAGCCATAAGTGTCATTCCTTATTCCATTTACGTATCACGACTTGCCTTATGGAACTTATTTCTTTCACTCTTTCCCTTTTACAAAACACCCTTATTAATATTCCTGTCTTAATATTTTATTCAAAGCCTTTGAGGAATACGAACGTCTTTTCAAACAGCTTTCTTGGCACGTCTACACCCATTTCACACGTTTTGAAATTTAAAAAAAAAATATACCTCACAACACCTTTTGTCGGATTTTCTCTTTATGTTCGAAGGATTTTCACACCCTCTCTGCTGTGTCAACACCCTATTCTCACCCTTCAGGAAATGTCTACACCCTTAGGATTAAAACAAAACGAAAAATCTTGCTCTACACCAATCACGGTGGATCAGCCCTTATTCTAATCCCTTAACGACCCAACAGCCCTTCTTCTAACCCTTTAACAACCCTTCCTCTAACCTTAATGACCCAACAGCCCTTCCTCTAACCCCTTAACAACCCTCATCTAACCCATTAACGACCCTTCCTCTAACCTTTAACGACCCAACAGTCATTCCTCTAACCCCTTAACGACCCTTCCTCTAACCCCTGAACGAGCCAACAGTCATTCCTCTAACCCCTTAACGACCCAACAGCCCTTACTCTACCTCTTAACAACCCTTCCTCTAACCTTAATGACCCAACAGCCCTTCCTGTACCCTTAACGACCCTTCCTCTATCCCCTTAACGACCTAACAGCCCTTCCTCTAACCCTTAACGACCTAACAGCCCTTCCTCTAACCCTTTAACGACCCTTCCTCTATCCCCTTAACGACCCAACGGCCCTTCCTCTAACCCTTTAATGACCCTTCATCTAACCTTTAACGCCCCAACAGCCCTACCTCTAACCCCTTAACGACCCAACAGTCATTGCTCTAAGCCCTTAACGACCCTTCATCTAACCCTTAATGACCATTCCTGTAACCCCTTAATGACCCTTCCTCTAACCTTTAACGACCCAACAGCCCTTCCTGTAACCCCTTAACGACCCAACAGTCATTCCTCTAACCCCTTAACGACCCTTCATCTAACCCTTAATGACCCTTCCTCTAACCCCTTAATGACCCTTCATCTAACCTTTAACGACCCAACAGCCCTTCCTCTAACCCTTTAACTCTTCCTCTAACCTTTAACGACCCAACAGCCCTTCCTCTAACCCCTTAACGACCCTTCATCTAACCCTTAATGACCCTTCCTCTAACCCCTTAACGACCCAACAGTCATTCCTCTAACCATTAACGACCAAACACCCCTTCCTCTACTCTTTAACGACTCTTCCTCTAACCTTTAACGACCCAACAGTCCTTGCTCTAACGCCTTAACAACGCTTCATCTAACCCTTAATGACCCTTCCTCTCACCCCTTAACGGCCCTCCCTCTTACGTTTAACGACCC
>NC_091579.1:4828360-4835860 GCF_042767895.1 Penaeus vannamei | reverse complement strand
TCTCTCTCTTTCTCTTCCTCTCTCTCTCTCTCTGTTTGTCTCGCTCTCTCTCTCTCTCTCTCTCTCTCTCTCTCTCTCTCTCTCTCTCTCTCTCTCTCTCTCTCTCTTTTTATCTCTCTTTCTGTTTCTCTTTCCCTTTCTATCTCTCTCTCTCTCTCTCTCCCTTCCTTTTTTTCCTCTGTCTGCTTGTCTATCCATTTTTTTTAGTTTCTCCTTATTTTCCTCCTTCCTTTCCTTAAAAATCTTTCTCCTTTCCCTTTCCTCCTCCCCCTTATTCACCCAGTTCTCTCTTCCTCTTACCTTTCCCTCTCTCTTTAAATCCTTGATTCCTTCCTTCCTCTCCCACTCCCTCCTTCTCTTCTCCTCCCTTCCTCTCCTAATTTCTCCGCTCTCCTTCTCTCCCTATCCCTCCTCCTCCCTCTATGATCCCCCGTCTCCCTCCCTTCTCCCTAATTCCCTCTCTTTCCTCTCCTCTCTCGTCCTCCTTCCCCCACCCTTTCTTCTTCCTTTCCTCCTTCTCCCCCTCTCTCTCCCTCCCTTTTCTCTTCTTTCTTCTCCTTACCCGTCTCCCTCCCTTCACCTCCCTCTCCCTCCTTTGTCCCTCCTTCCCTTCCTCTACCTCCTTCCGTCCCCCTCTTCCTCTCCTTTCTTCCTTCCCTCATTCACCCCCTCCCTCTCCCTAATCTTCTCCCTTCTCCCCACCCCCACCTTTCCTCCCCCACTCCTCTCCTTTCTCCCTCCCTTTCCCTCACCCCTCCTTTCTTCCTCCTTCCCTCATTCATCCCCTTCCTCCTCCTCTTCCTCCTTCCCCCCTTTCTTCCTCCTTCCCTCTCTCCTTTCTCCCTCCCTCACCCTCCCTTCCCTTCCTCCCCACCCCTCTATCTCTTCCTTCCTCTCTCCCTCCCTCACCCCTCCCTTCCCTTCCTCCCCACCCTCTCCTTTCTCCCTTCCCCTCTCCCTCCCCATCCCTCACCCCTCTCCCCTCTTCCTTCCTTCTCCCTCCTTCTCATTTAATTATCTTCGTCTTTGAAGGCTTTCCAGGGAGCGCCGTAACAACGTGTAATTCTTTCTTTGACTCGGAAGGGAAGGATAAAGCACGTGACTTTCGCATGTAAGACAGAATGCAATTTCACAATTTTGCAACGCTCAAGAAAGTTGGAAGAAGGAGAGAAGGAGGGAAGGAGGGAAGGAGGGAAGGAGGGAATGGAAGGAAGGAGGGAAGGAGGGAAGGAGGGAAGGAGGGAAGGAGGGAAGGAGGGAAGGAGGGAAGGAGGGAAGGAGGGAAGGAGGGAAGGAGAGAAGGAGGGAAGGAGGGAAGGAGGGAAGGAGGGAAGGAGGGAAGGAGGGAAGGAGGGAAGGAGGGAAGGAGAGAAGGAGGGAAGGAGGGAAGGAGAGAAGGAGGGAAGGAGGGAAGGAGAGATGGAGAGAAGGAGGGAAGGAGTGAAGGATGGAAGGAGAGAAGGAGAGAAGGAGGGAAGGAGGGAAGAAGGGAAGGAGGGAAGGAGGGAAGGAGGGAAGGAGGGAAGGAGGGAAGGAGGGAAGGAGAGAAGGAGGGAAGGAGGGAAGGAGAGAAGGAGGGAAGGAGAGGAAGGGAGGGAAGGAGAGAAGGAGGAAGGAGGGAAGGAGAAAATCGTGAGGGAAAGAGAGTGAGTGACAGGGAGGTGATATGAATTAATGAGTGAAATAGAGTGGGTGAGTTAGAGGGAAGGAGGGAAGGAGGGAAGGAGAAATGGAGGGAAGGAGGGAAGGAGAGAAGGAGGGAAGGAGGGAAGGAGAGAAGGAGGGAAGGAGAGAAGGAGGGAAGGAGGGAAGGAGGGAAGGAGGGAAGGAGGGAAGGAGGGAAGGAATGAAGGAGGGAAGGAGGGAAGGAGAGAAGGAGGGAAGGAGGGAAGGAGTGAAGGAGGGAAGGAGAGAAGGAGGGAAGGAGGGAAGGAGGGAAGGAGAGAGGGAGGGAAGGAGAGATGGAGGGAAGGAGAGAAGGAGGGAAGGAGAGAGGGGAGGGGAGGAGAGAAGGAGGGAAGGTGGGAAGAGGGAAGGTGGGAAAGAGGGAAGGAGGGAAGGAGGCCGGAGGTGCAGGGAGGGAAGGAGGGAAGGAGGGAAGCAGGGGAAGGAGAGAAGGAGGGGAAGGAGGGAAGCAGGGGAAGGAGAGAAGCAGGGGAAGGAGAGAAGGAGGAGGAGGAGAGAAGGAGGGGAAGGAGAGAAGGAGGGGAAGGAGGGAAGCAGGGGAAGGAGGAGAAGGAGGGAAGGAGGGAAGGTGGGAAGGAGGGAAGCAGGGAAGGAGGGAAGGAGGGAAGGGAGGGAAGGGAGGGACGGAAGGAGGGAAAGGAGGGGAAGGAGGGAAGGAGGGAAGGAGGGAAGGAGAGAAGGAGGGAAGGAGGAAGGAGAGAAGGAGGGAAGGAGGGAAGGAGAGATGGAGAGGGAAGGAGGGAAGGAGAGAAGGAAAGAAGGAGAGAAGGAGAGAAGGAGGGAAGGAGGGAAGAAGGGAAGGAGGGAAGGAGGGAAGGAGGGAAGGAGGGAAGGAGGGAAGGAGGGAAGGAGAGAAGGAGAGAAGGAGGGAAGGAGGGAAGGAGGGAAGGAGGGAAGGAAAGAAGGAGGGAAGGAGGGAAGGAGAGAAGGAGGGAAGGAGGGAAGGAGAGATGGAGGGAAGGAGGGAAGGAGAGAAGGAGGGAAGGAGGGAAGGAGGGAAGGAGGGAAGGAGGGAAGGAGAGAAGGAGGGAAGGAGGGAAGGAGAGAAGGAGGGAAGGAGGGAAGGAGGGAAGGAGGGAAGGAGAGAAGGAGGGAAGGAGGGAAGGAGGGAAGGAGGGAAGGAGAGAAGGAGGGAAGGAGGGAAGGAGGGAAGGAGGGAAGGAGAGAAGGGGAGAAGGAGGGAAGGAGGGAAGGAGGGAAGGAGAAAATCGTGAGAAAAGAGAGTGAGTGACAGGGAGGTGATATGAATTAATGAGTGAAAGAGAGAGGGTGAGTAAGAGGGTTGGTGAGTGAGTGAGAAAAATGTAAAGGAAAGAGAGAAAGAAAGAAAGAAAAATAGAATGAAAGAATGAGAGAAAGAAAGTAAAATAGAATGAAAGAATGAGAGAAAGAAAGAAAAAAGAAAGAAAATAAAAAAATAAAAAGTAAAATAAAATAAAAGAAAAGAAAAGAAAAGAAAGAAAGAAAGAAAAATATATATACATATATATATATCAAGGAATTTATTGATGACCGAGTCAATGAACATACGATTCGATTAGAGAATGAAGGAATTAATGGCGAATGAATAACAAGAATGATAAAAAAAAGGAAGGCTTAAAAAAAAAACAAAAAAAAAAAACGAAATCTAGTTTCCCAAAATTGCGTTCAAAATGGATGAAAAGATTTGATAAAGTTAAGGCAGGAATGAGAGAGTAAGAAAGAAAGAATAAAGAGAAAACGAAAGAATGGAACAAGTAAAAAGAGGAAACAGGAATAGAAGGGAGAGGGGACAAGAAAGATTTATGGAAACTCTGTTTGGGAAGAAGAATAAAGAAAAGGAACAGGGAGAGATAGATGGATAGACAGATAAATACATACATAGACAGATAGATAAACATGTAGGTACGTAGGTATATAGATAGATAAGTAGGTATATAGATAGATAGATAGATAGGTAAATGGATAGACAGATAGATAGATAGATAGATAGGTAGGTAGATAGACAGATAGATAGGTAGATAGATAGATAGAGGTAGGTAGGTAGATAGGTAGGTAGAAATATAGATAGATAGAATGATAGAAAGATAGGCAGATACAGATAGATAGATAGATAGAATGATAGATAGATAGATAGGTAGATAGTAAGGAAACAAGAAAATAATACTCCCTCCCTCCCTCCCTCTCTCTCTCTCTCTCTCTCTCTCTCTCTCTCTCTCTCTCTCTCTCTCTCTCTCTCTCTCTCTCTCTCTCTCTCTCTCTCTCACTCTCTCTTCTCCTTCACCCTACTCTCTATCTCTCTCTCTTTCTCCCCCGCCCTCTCTCTCTCTCTCTCTCTCTCTCTCTCTCTCTCTCTCTCTCTCTCTCTCTCTCTCTCTCTCTCTCTCTCTCTCCTCCTCTTCTGAGTTCGCTTTATACTCTGAGTTTTTTATTTACTAATTAATACATAATGAAATTAAATAGTTCTGTTGGCTGCAGGTAACGCAACGCTTTGGGCTCGCAAATGGAAACTTATTCTCTAACTTCTTCTTCTTCTTATTATTATTATTATTATTATTGTTATTACTATTATTATTATTATTATTCTCTAACTTATTCTTATTCTTATTCTTCTTATTATTCTCTAACTTATTCTCATTCTTATTCTTATTCTTCTTATTCTTATTCTTATTCTCTGACTTCTTCTTCTTCTTCTTCTTCTTCTTATCATTCTTATTATTCTTATTCTTATTCTTTGTATCTTTTTTGGGCTTGAGAATTTCGGCCGTGAATTTCACTTTTGAGTAACTCTCTTAAGGAGAATTTCGGAATCGGACCAACACGTTGACTTAAGATTTATTTTATTATTTTATTATTTTATTATTTAGACTGAGACGTTCTCTCGGTTCACCTTTTGTTTCCTTTTTTTTTTTATCTCTCTCTGTTTCTTTTTCTTTTCTTCTTGTTCTTTCTTTCTTGTTTTTTTTCTTTATCTCTCTGTTTTTTTTCTCTTTCTTTCCTTCTCTCTCTCTCTTTCTGTCTTTCTTTTTTTTTCTCTATCTCCTTTCTTCTCTCTCTCTCTCTCTCTCTCTCTCTCTCTCTCTCTCTCTCTCTCTCTCTCTCTCTCTCTCTCTCTCTCTCTCTCTCTAACTAAATATCTATTTATATTTCTTTCTTTCCTTCCCTCTCTCTTTTTTCATTTTTCCCTCTCTTTCACTCCTTAATCTTATAATCCACTCACTTTATCTCTGTATCTGTCGCTCTCTCTGTTTCTTTCCCTGTGTCTGTCTGTCTGTTTACCTATGTTTGTCTACCTAGTCTGTCTGTTTGTCTGTGCGTGTCTGTCTGTCTGTCTGTCTGTCTGTCTGTCTCTCCCTCCCTCCCTTCCTTCCTCCCTCTCTCTCCCTTCCTCCCTCCCTCCCTCTCTTTTTCTCTCTCTCCTTCCCTCCCTGCTCCATCCTCCCTCTCTCTCCCTCCCTCCCTCCCTCTCTTCCCTCTCTCCCTTCCTCCCTCCCTCTATCTCTACCTCTCTCCCTTCCCTTCCTCCCCCCTCTCTCCCTCTTCCTCTCCCTCCCTCCCTCCCTCCCTCCCCCTTCCCTCCCTCCCTCTTCCTCTCCTCTTCCTCTCCCTCTCCCTCTCTGTCTCTCGGACCGTCCCCATGTCAAGTGTACAGTGATAAACGAAGGCTCTCTTCTCTCTCCCTTCCTCCCTCCCTCTATCTCTACCTCCCTCTCCTACCCCTTCCCTCCTCCTCCCTCCCTCCCTCTCTCCCTCTCCTCTCTCTCCCTCCCTCCCTCTATCTCTCCCTTCCATCCCTCCCTTCCCTCTATCTCCCTCTTTCACTCTTCCTCTCCCTCTCCCTCTTCTGTCTCTCGGATCTTCACCATGTCAAGTGTACAGTGATAACCGAAGGCTCTCTTCCCTCTCTCCCTTCTTCCCTCCCTCTCTCCCTTCCTCTCCCTCCCCCTTCCCTCCCTCCTTCCTCCTCCTTCCCTCCCTCCCTCTCTCCCTCTCTTCCCCCTCCCTCCCTCTCTTCTCTCTCTCCCTCCTCCCTCCCCCTTCCCTCCCTCTCTTCCTCCCTCTTCCTCTCCCTCTGTCTGTCTCTCCCTCCCTCCCTCTCTTCTCCCTAGCTCTCTCCCTCCCTCCCTCCCTCCCTTTATCTCTCCCTCTCTTCCTCTCCCTCTCCTTCTCTCTCTGTCTCTCGGATCGTCCCCATGTCAAGTGTACAGTGATAAACGAAGGCTCTTGAACATACTTTGGAAGCATAATGACGCTCTTGCTTTATGTCGCGTGTTTAATTTATTTTGCGCGACTCTTAGGCTATAATTACTCTTTTCGTGTGTGTTGGTTGTTTGGTTGTCCTTCTGCGGCTGTTCCTGCTTCGTATCCTCCTTCTTCTCTTTCGCTTTTGGATTCTCTCTGTTCGTTTTTTCTTTGTCTGGCTGGTTGTTTGTTTGATTATGTCTGTCTGTTTCTGTTTCTGTCTCTGTTTGTTTCTGTCTCTCTCTCTCTATCTATTTATCTCTTTCTCTCTGTCTCTCTCTCTCTCCCCTTCCCTCTCTCTCCTCCCTCCCTCCCTCCCCTCTCTCTCTCTCTCTCTCTCTCTTCCCTCTCTCTCTCTCTCTCTCTCTCTCTCTCTCTCTCTCTCTCTCTCTCTCTCTCTCTCTCTCTCTCTCTCTCTCATCTCTCTCTCTCTCTCATCTCTCTCTCTCTCTCTCTCTCTCTCTCATCTGTCTCTCTCTCTCTCTCTCTCTCTCTCTCTCTCTCTCTCTCTCTCTCTCTCTCTCTCTCTCTCTCCCTCTCCTTCTCTCTCTCCCTCTCCTCTCCTTCTCTCCTTCTCTTCCTTTCCTCCCTCTTCCTTCACCTCTCCTCTTCCTTCCCCTCTCCCCCTCCTCCTCTTCCTTCCCTTTCCCTCCTCCTCTTCCTTTCCCTCTCCCTCTCTTCCTTTCCCTCTCCTGTCTCTTTCTCTTTCCCTCTCCCCCTCTTCCTTCACCTCTCCTCCTCTTCCTTCCCCTCTCCTCCCTCTTCCTCCCCTTTCCCTCTCTCCCTCTCTCCTCTTCCTTTCGATCTCCATCTCCCCTTTCCCTCCCTCTCTCCCTCTCTCTCCATCTCCCTCTTTCTATCCCTTTCCCTCTCTCCCTCTCCCTCTCTCCCCCACTATCCCTTCCCCCCCCTCTCCCTCTCTCCTTCTCACCCACACGAAAACCACATAAACAAAACACAAAAATACCACCTTTTTTTCATCCCACAACGACAAGTCCTCCAATACGATCAGGCAGTTAGTGTGCAATATGCTGGTAATATTTAATCCCTTATGATAGCCTTTTGCACAGGGATGCTTCTTTATATTGGCACTCAAATCCGGCTGCTATTAATAAGATTACTAATCATATTGCCAGTATGAACAATTTTCAGTTGGTGTGTAATACGTTTATTTTATATCTGAGTATGGTTTAGTGGGGGTTTCATTATTATTGTTGTTGTTGGTGGTGTTATTGGTTGGTCGTTATTGTTACAGTTCTTCTTCTTCTTGTTCTCCATTTTCTTTGCTTTCTTTGTCTTTATTATTTCTCCTTTTTCCTTCTCTCATCCTTATTATCATTGCTACTATTATCATTATCATTATTATCATTATATTCATCATTATCATTATTATAATTATTATCGTCACTATGATCCTGTTATCATTATTACTATTACTATTATTATTATCATTATCATTATCATTATTATTATTATCATTATCATTATCATTATTATTATCATCATTATTTTAATTATCATCCTGATTCTAATTATCATTATTGTTATTATTATTATTATTATGATCACTATTTTCATTATTAGTGATAGCAT
>NC_091579.1:4810860-4823360 GCF_042767895.1 Penaeus vannamei | reverse complement strand
AAATATCAATATCTAAGCAAATATTTGGTTTGCTTTTATACCCGATTAAACCAGTACGATGGCAAACATATCACAATATGGACATGTCAAAGAAAATGAAAATTTCACGTGCAACTAGCAAGAACTTGAAGCACTCAGAGATATCATACCTCCGCCATGCAATAGGGTCACTGATGCAATAAAAAATTCTGAATCCTCATCATGGTGGAGGTTATAAAAATCCACAGAAATTCACGTGAAATAATAGGTAAACATAGGCCTCTATTAGATTGTAATAGGTAAACATAGGCCTATTTAGATTGTAATAGATAAACATAGGCTTATATTAGATTGTAATAAGTAAACATAGGCCTATATTAGATTGTACTATATAAACATAGGCCTATATTAGACTGTAATAGATAAACATAGGCCTATATTAGACTGTAATAGATAAACATAGGTCTATATTAGATTGTATTAGATAAACATAGGCCTATATTAGATTGTAATAAATAAACATAGGCCTATATTAGACTGTAGAGTACATAGAAAGGGTAAATAAGTAAACTCTAAAAGAATTCCTCTCTGATATCATCACAAATGCTATAGAAAAAAAATCCTTGCTGATATATAAACTGACAATACCAACGTTAAACGAGTATAGCAACTTCTGTGTCTGTTGGCACTCTGGCAAAGGACAACAAACTACAAAGCGCATGGGCAAGAATGAGATATTTCCTTCATTTGACGATAGATGGCGATGAATAAAAATTATGTTTGGATCGGTTTTTTGTTCGACAATGATGAGAAATACATACATAAAAAAATAAATACATAAAAAATAAACTGGTTGGACTGTTTCTTTGGTTTGCGGTAAACAATGAGATATAAATATGTGTTGGATATATGTATATGGATATAATTAGATAAATATTCATTTTTTCAACATATAATTAAATGTTGTTTTAGCAATGATAATTATATATAAAAAAAACGCTGTGTTTACTTCTGTTTACATGTTACGTGATTGGTCGAAGGAACCTGATTGGCGCTCTCTGATTGGTCGAATTGCTTTACTAGAGCCATCTGTTGGCTACCATTGGAATGAGTCGATTTACGATTGTAACTCTGTCGATGTAAGTTACTATCACTTCGCGAATCTCACTTTACAATCACTGGTAAATGACCGCTGGTAAATGTGATACGATCTTATGCTAGAGAATCCGGCACCAGATGTATAACTAGTCTTACTATCTAGTTACTCTCCTTGGACTGCACTTACACACAAACGTACTTGTTTTAAACAGAAGTCTTATCAAATTATCCTCACAGATTTGTTGCTAAAACTGTTACATCTATACTCCGTCCACTTTCGAGACTATCGTGCACTCTGATAATAAACTGATGCATAGTTCAATAAAGAAAGGGAGAATATACATGTTAACATAAGAACTGCATCAGCATAAGAGAAGAAGAAGAAGAAGAAGAAGAAGAAGAGAGAGAGAGAGAGAGAGAGAGAGAGAGAGAGAGAGAGAGAGAGAGAGAGAGAGAGAGAGAGAGAGAGAGAGAAAGAAAGAAATGAAAGATACAGAGAGAAGGAGAAAAAGAGAGAAAGAGAGAGAGAAAAAAAAACTGCGAATCGGAGCCTTCCATAGACCCGGCTTGAGTTGCCAACTACTCCTTTCCAGAGAGCGGACGGAGTATTAGGCGTTAACCAAGCCCCGATAACTGCCAGAGATCGCCACGGAATGGGCGTGGGAGGTGCATGAGGAGAGTCTGCGCTGCGGAGGCACCCTTGCTTATCTCGCCATTAGGGAGCACGGCATACACCCTCGTTCGACTAAGGGCGGGAAGTGATTGATATTATGATAAGACAGAGGGCGGGGGGAGGGGGGGGGTAGATGGTGGAAGGAAGGGAGGGAGAGGAAGAGAGGGTTTAGAAGAAGGGAGGATAGGAGGGAGGGAGAGAGAGGAGAATAGAAGATGGAGATGAATGGATAGAGAGAGAGTGAGATAGATCGATAGAGAAAGAGAAGAAAATGATCGAAATATTAGAAAGAATAGGAAAGGGAAAGAGAGAAGAAAAAGGAGCGAAACCAAAGAAAGAATAAAGAAAGAGAAAAGAAAAATGATCGAAATCAAAGAAAGAAGAATGGGAATGGAAATGAGAGAAGAAAAATAAAAAAAATCAAAGAAAGAAGAAAAGGTAAGAGAGAGAGAGAGAAGAGAGAAAAAAAGAAGAACGAAATCAAACGCAAATTGATTCTAAAGGCTTTGCTCTCATGGTTCAAAAGTTGCAAGTCATTCCTGTTGCTCAAGTTCGTACCATAATAGACCAGGGCTACTGCACCGCCGATATACTAATAAAAACAAAGCCAATAAAAGGGTGAGAAGAAGAAGAGGATGATGATGATGATGATGGAAATGTTAAGAGGAAGAAGAAGTGGGTGAGGGAAGAGGAAGAAGCGAATGAGGAAATAGAGTAAATGGAAAAGTCGAGTGTACAGCATCTCTTTCAAAACTGGACTGCCTTTCCTCGCTTCGGCTCCCACCCCTAAACCCTCCCTTTACCCCTCCCCTCCCTCCTTCCTCCTCTCTTCTTCCCTTCCCCTCTCTTCCCTCTCTCCTTCCTCCTTCCTCCCTTTCCCCTCCCCTTCCTCCTCCCTTCCCCTCCCCTTCCTTCTCCTTCCTCCCCTCCGATCCCCATCCTCCTCACCCTTACCCTCCCTTCCTCCCTTCCCCTTCCCCCCTCCAGTTCTCCTCCTTCCCCTCCCTCCCCTTCTTCTCTCCTTCCCTCCCTTCCCCCTCCAGTTCTCCTCCTTCCCTCCCATCCCCTTCTCTCCCCCTTTCCTCCTCCCCTCCCTTCCTCCCTTCCCCTCCTTCCTCCTCCCTTCCCCCTTCCCCTTCCTCCTCCCTTCCTCCCACCTTCCCCCTCCCTCCCTCCAATTCCTCCTTCCTCCCCATTCCCCTTCCTCCCACCTATCCCCTCCCCCTTCCCCTACCTCCCCCCCTACCTTCCCCCCACCTCCCCCGGTATCATATCAAACTCCAAAATCAAATGAATGACCAAAATATGAGGTTGCAGACGCCACTGGTTCAATGCCTATGATAGAGCTCCTGTAATTGCAGAGTCTGAGGCGATCGGAGAAAGATGGTGCTTGAGAGGCCAGCTGATGAAAGGGGGGAGAGAGAAATGAACGATAGATGGAGATGGAGGAAAGGAGGGAAGAGAGACAAATGGACGATAGATGGAGATGGAGGAAAGGAGGGAAGTTAGAAAGGGGGGAGAGAGAAATGGACGATAGATGGAGATGGAGGAAAGGAGGGAAGGAAGGAGGAGGGAGAGAAATGGATGATAGATGGAGACGAAGGAAAGGAGGGAAGGAAAGGAGAGAGAGAAATGACAATAGATGGAGATGGAGGAAAGGAGGGAAGGAAGAAGGAGGGGGAGACAAATGGACGATAGATGGAGACGGAGGAAAGGAGGGAAGAGAGAAATGGATTATAGATGGAGATGGAGGAAAGGAGGGAAGGAAGAAGGAGGGAGAGAGAAATTGACGATAGATGGAGATGGAGGAAAGGAGGGAAGGAAGGAAGGGAAGAGAGAAATGGACGATAGATGGAGATGGAGGAAAGGAGGGAAGTTAGGAAGGGAAGAGAGAAATGGACGATAGATGGAGATGGAGGAAAGGAGGGAGGGAAGAGAGAAATGGATGATAGATGGAGATGGAGGAAAGGAGGGAAGGAAGAAGGAGGGAGAGAGAAATGGATGATAGATGGAGATGGAGGAAAGGAGGGAAGGAAGGAAGGGGAGAGAGAAATGGATGATAGATGGAGACGAAGGGAAGGAGGGAAGGACGGAGGGAGAGACAAATGGACGATAGATGGAAAGGAGGGGGAGAGAGGGAAGGAGGGAAAGAGGGATGGAGAGAGAGAGAGAGAGACAGAGAGAGAGAGAGAGAGAGAGAGAGAGAGAGAGAGAGAGAGAGAGAGAGAGAGAGAGAGAGAGAGAGAGAGAGAGAGCGAGAGAGATAGAGAGAGAAAGAGGGAGAAAGAGAGAGAGAATGATAAAAAAGGAAAGAGACAATAAAAGAAAGAAAAAGATGAAGAAAAAAGAGAAAAAAACAACAAGAAGAAACCGGCCTTAATTATCAGGTAGGAAGGAGGAGGGTGTGACCTTGAGACTTAATGGGGGGGGGGCAGGAGAAAGGGGAGATAGGGGGAGGGAGGAGAGTTGGAGAAGGGGAAGAGGAGGAAGAGGGGAGGAGGGAGAAGGAATAGAGAAGGGGAAGAGGGGGAGGGAGAAGGAAGGAGGAATAGAGAAGGGGGAAAGAAGGGTAAGGGGGATTGGAAGAGAGGATATGAAAAACGAAAAAAGAGGAAGTAAAAGTATATAAAATGATAAATAAATAAATAATTGATAAGAAGAAAAGTCTAATTTCAGTAGAATTAGTAAAGGAGACGGAGAGAGTCACCGAGAGAAGAACAGAGGGGAGGAAAGGAGAGAGAGAGAGAGAGAGAGAGTTAGATATATTGAGAGAGAGAGAGACAAGAGAAGGGAGGAAAGGAAAGAGAGAGAGAGAGAGAGTTAGATTGAGAGAGAGAGAGAGAGAGAGAGAGAGAGAGAGAGAGAGAAGAGAAGAGAAGAGAAGAGAAGAGAAGAGAAGAGAAGAGAAGAGAAGAGAAGAGAAGAGAAGAGAGAGAGAATTAGATAGATTGAGAGAAACAGAGAAGAGAAGAGAGAGAAAGAGAGAGAGAGAGAGAGAGATTGAGAGAGATAGAGAAGAGAAGAGAGAAAGAGAGAGAGAGAGGAAGAGTTAGATAGATTAAGAGAGATAGAGAAGTGAAGAGAAGAGAAGAGAGAAAGAGAGAGAGAGGGGGGGCAGGGGAGAGGGACCTCACCTCAGACCCCGAGTGTCGTAAACAATATTATGTTGAGTTGTAACCGAGGCCGCTGTTGTGGAAGCTGGAAGAGTTCCTGACGAGAGGCCTTAAGAGTTTTCCCTCTTGCGTATACATTTTCCCGTTTTCTGTGACTATTTTTCCTTCTTGCTTATACATTTTCCCGTTTTCTGTGATTCGGTGGGGCGGTTTATGCTTACAGGGTTTCGCTGGACAAAATATGTATGTATGCGAGTGCAAACACACACACACACACACACACACACACACACACACACACACTTACAAATATATATGCATAAGCAAACAAACTTACATACATAATTACATACACACACAAACACACACACACACTTACAAACATATACGCATATACAAACAAACTTACATAACCCTACATACATACATACATATACATACATACATACATACATATATATATATATATATATATATATATATATATATATATATATATATATATATATATATTAAACTTACATATTTACTCTACATATTTCCTTTCTTGGAACCTCTCAGCCGCGCCCCGACCTTCAGCAAAACGCCCAGGAATGTAACACTTGAAAGAGCTTTGCAAAAGCGTCTAAAAAATATATTCCCTTTATGGCTTCACGGCGCGAGAGTGAGTCTAAATTACCATAAAGCTGTTCTCTGAGGCTTTCTGAGGCGGCGAGGCTTTAAGCGAAGGGATAATGTTACTCGTGTGCCTGATATTAGTACTCTCGACGCTCTTATCGACTCTGAGAAGAAGGCCAATAATGTCGGGATATTTTTCCCTTGATGATTTTGGTCACTTTTGTTCTAATCCTGAGGAGGAGGAGGAGGAGGATGACGCGCCAAGGACCTAATGGGGGTGCTGGGTTGTGTGTCCTGGTGCTGGTGTTAGGATTCTTAATATGGATGCTAGGATTTCTTCAGATACTATAGGATCTAGAACTAAACTTTAAAATGTTGTTTGTAATAGATGCTAATATCTCTTTCTTGCACACATACACACGCAAGCACGCACGGACGAATGCACGCACGAACGCACACACACACACACGCGCACATGCACACACACATGCACACACGCATGCACGTATGCACGCACGAACGCACACGCACACACACATACTCACAGACACACACACACTAACACGCATGCACGCACGAACGCACATACACATACACACACACATGCACGCATGCACGAACGCACATAAACTCACACACACACAGCGGAGGAAAGTTTATCGTAAATATTTGTCTCCTGAAAGGACACTTCTGGCAGTTGTTTTTGATCAAAGTTTTCTTGGTGCTTCATTTTTTTTTATCAATTTAGCTATATTCATATTGATTTATCTATTTAATTTTCGAAAGTATGTCATGTCATTACCATAAATGTAATCATCGTCACCATTATTATCATTATTGTTTTTTTTCACACTGAGTGTAATGACTTCCTTCATTTTCCTTCTTAGAATTCCATTTCCTTTACTATCTACTTTAACATCTTATCCCGACCTTCTGCAGGAAACCCTTTCAAGTTTTCTTTCTTCCCCGCCTTCTGGTTTCTTCATGTCGAGTTGATCAACGTCAGAGAGGGGGGAGGGGGGGGGCTCGGTATATGGTCAACGTGTTTCTTGTTTCCCTTTCTTAATTCTACGGTAAGTCCAAGGAATGATTCTTGATCCACATCTATCATGGATTCATATTTGGTGTGCATTGCCGTCGTCATATTACCATGGATTCATATTTTGGTGTTTAGAGTTGTCATCGTGTTTCCGGCATTAAGCTGCATCTTAAGGGTGATCTGGAGTCTTGTGAAAGATTCTTGCGTGACTTTCTCCTTCACTTCCTTAAGCCAAATGTTGTTTTTTCTTGTTAAGCTTCTTGTTGCTTTGGAGTTTTCCGAAGTACCTGCAACCCTCCCCGTGTCCCGAACGGCTTTATTATTACGTAAATGAATACTTTCTGAACAGACCTTGTTTCCTCTCACAATATCCACCATACCACATTTATATATCGCAAATTCCATACCAATGTCCTCACTAAATTTTCTCTCTAGATCAGGGAATCTCGTTCATGTTTTGATTCACGTTAATATCATGCATGAATAAGGTACGATTCAAGGTGTTTCTTTCTCTTCCCACAGAAAAGCCACGGACAACAAGGGTGACAGGTTCTCTCCATGAAAAATTCCTCTTTTACTTAGACTTCGGTAAACTTATATTCCATTGCCAACGTAATTTTCCGACTCTTTATTAAATATTTCAATAAAGTCTTTGTGTTTTCTGTCACTCTGAATCTAAGACACATAAATTTCTCACTTTTTCTGCATTTTTTCAACACTATCTCGCCTATCAACAACTAGTCTTATGCACCTCAACTTCCACATCAAGGGCATGCACGATACTGGCCAATAGTTGGAAGCTAAAAAAAACTCTTTCTTTCATCCTTTTGGGCAAGATATGCATGCCCAGTCTTCAGTCACCCACAAAGGTACCTTCCCGCCCGCTACAATTTCCTTTGTCTGTTCTCTGATCTGCTCGCGGACACGTCCAAAACATCCTGTACTCCACTGGGTCCATTTGTCATCCATTTCGTCTGATATATCACCTTATCACATGTTCTCTCGTTCCCACACTCCTTGTCAGTCCTGTTTCACTCCCCGTACCCACTCATTTTGTTGTGTTCAATATCTTTGTCTTTCGTTCCATCCCAAATGTTTTTGCTCTCGTGTGTATCAGGTTTTATGGTTTCACTTTTTCGATTTCTAAATTTTCAGCCACTTTTTTCAGGTTTGATAGTAACGTCATATTTTGGAGGGGAAAATGTACGGTGCTTTTTCTTCAGCGAGTACTTTCACTTTTTATTATACCTCATCTTGTACTCTTGGTATCCTTTTTTTTTTTTTTTTACATTCCTATGTCCAACTTCTCTACCCTCGTGTGACCGTTTTTTTTTTTTTTTTTTTTTTTTTTTTTTTGCCTCGTGCGTCTTTTCCATCACATTCTTCAATCCTCTTTGATTGTTTTTTATTCGTCGTCTCAGGATGTTACACTACATTAGTTACGGTTTGTTGACTTTCCCGATATTACTTGTACTGAAGCGACTGATGACTCTGTTTATCCTTTTCACGTCTTAATCCATCATTTTTTTCTGATCAGATATTCTCAAACCCGCTTCTCTTTTTCTCGTAAGCTTTTTTATCTTTATTTTTTATTTATTTATTTATTTATTTATTTATTTATTTATTATCTTCTACACGATGCCTACACCCCGTACCAACTGGGTCTCCTAGTCCTTCACCTTCGTTCTTCTCTCCAAATGACACTTCATCTTCGGTTTCCACTAACGGTTCGCTACTCTCGATGTTTCTTTGAATTTTCTCGATTTCAATAGCGGACAAACAACCCTAATTCTTAATTACTCTGCTAGTTGTACACTCACTCCACAAACAACTCCCATTCTTAGTTACTCTGCTAGTTCTTCACTCACTCCACAAGCAACCCTATTCTTAGTTACTCTGCTAGTTGTTCCCTCCCTCCACAAACAACTATTCTCAGTTACTCTGCTAGTTCTTCACTCACTCCACAAGCAACCCCTATTCTTAGTTACTCTGCTAGTTCTTCACTCACTCCAAAACAACTCCTATTCTTAGTTACTCTGCTAGTTGTTCACTCCCTCCACAAGCAACCCCTATTCTTAGTTATTTTGCTAGTTGTACACTCACTCCACAAACAATCCCTATTCTTAGTTGCTCTGCTAGTTCTTCACTCACTCCACAAGCAACCCCTATTCTTAGTTACTCTGCTAGTTGTACACTCACTCCACAAGCAACCCCTATTCTTAGTTATTTTGCTAGGTGTTCATTCACTCCAAAACAACTATTCTTAGTTATTTTGCTGGTTATTCACTCACTCCACAAGCAACCCCTATTCTTCGTTACTCTGCTAGTTGTTCACTCACTCCAAAACAACTCCTATTCTTAGTTATTTTGCTAGTTGCTCACTCACTCCAAAACAACTATTCTTAGTTATTTTGCTAGTTGTACACTCACTCCAAAACAACCCCTATTCTTAGTTATTTTGCTAGTTGTACACTCACTCCAAAACAACCCCTATTCTTAGTTATTTTGCTACTTGTTCACTCCCTCCACAAGCAACCCTATTCTTAGTTATTTTGCTAGTTGTACACTCACTCCACAAACAATCCCTATTCTTAGTTATTTTGCTAGGTGTTCATTCACTCCAAAACAACTATTCTTAGTTATTTTGCTGGTTGTTCACTCCCTCCACAAACAACCCCTATTCTTCGTTACTATGCCAATTGTTCACTCCCTCCAAACAGAACTATTAATTGGCTTTCTGAAGCTGCTCTTTGATGGTTCGCTTCTCAGAAAAGCACTCCAGTTCTGTGTTCATTACCTGTTCGTTCCGGTTATTATTATTCTATTATTATTCTATTATTATCATTATCATCATCATTAATATTATTTATCTTATAGTCATTATTGTTTTTATTATTCTTATTCTTATTATCTTTATCATTATCATTATCAATATCATTACCATTATCACTATTATTATTATAATCATTATTATTATTATTATTATTATTATTATTATTATTATTATTATTATCATTATCATTATCGTTATCATTATCATTATCATTATTATTATTATCATTATTTTCATCATCATAGATCTTATTGTTGTTAATATTCTTATCTTTACACATTAACATTAACATTAACATTAACATTAACATTAACATTAACATTATCATTAACATTAACATTAACATTAACATTAACATTAACATTAACATTAACATTAACATTAACATTAACATTAACATTATCCTTATTATTATTATTATTATTATCATTATTATTATTATTATTTTCAACACCATAGATCTTATTGTTGTTAATATTCTTAATTTTATCATCATTATCATTATTATTATTATCATTATTATTATCCTTTTCATCATCATAGATCTTATTGTTGTTAATATTCTTATTTTCATTATCATTATCATCATCATTATTATTATTATTATCATTATTATTTTCATCATCATAGATCTTATTATTGTTAATATTCTTATCTTTATTATCATTATCATTATTATTATTATTATTATTATTATTATTATTATCATCATTTTCATCATCATAGATCTTATTGTTGTTAATATTCTTATCATTATTATCATCATCATTATTATTATAGATCGCTCGACTCGGCTGCGTTATTTTCATTATCATTATCATTATCATTATTATTATTATTATTATCATTTTCATCATCATAGATCTTATTGTTGTTAACATTCTTATTCTTATTATCATTATCATCATTATTATTATTATAGATCGCTCGACTCGGCTGCGACAGCGAGGTCCCTGCGACGAGCGAGCGAGCGAGAGAGGAGGCCTGACAGACAGACAGACGCGATCGACGTAACACGAGCCGAACGAAGGGGGGGGAGGTTGGGGGAAGGTAAGGGGAGAGGAGGTAGGGGGAGAGGAGGTAGGGGAGAGGGGAGAGGGGGTAGGGGTAGAGGAGAGGGGGAGGGAGGGTGGGGGGGGGGGGAGGAGGTACTGGGGGTAGGGAGAGGGGGTAGGGAGGGAGGAGTACTGGGTTGGGGGGGGGGGGGTAGGGGGGAAGGTAAGGGGGAGGGGAGGGGGTAGGGGTGGTTCAGGAGGAGTACTGGGTAGGGGGTGAGGGTGAAGGGGGCCGGTAAGGGGAGAGGAGGTAGGGGAAGGGACGGGGGAGGGCGGTAGGGAGGGAGGAGTACTGGGTAAGGGGAGGGGGTGTAAGGGGTAGGGATGGAAGAGGATGTAGGTGTAGAGGAGAGGGGGAGGGAGGAGAATGAAGGGAGGAGTACAGGATAGGGGGGAGGGGGTGCAAGGGGTAGGGATGGGAGAGTAGGTAGGGGGAGGGGAGGAGAGGGAGGGGGAGTAGAGGAGGGGGGGTAGAAGCGGGTGAAAATAATGGGAGGAGTACAGGGTATGGGGGGGGATGTTAGGGAGTAATAGGGAGGTCCAGGGAGAACAGGGAGAGTGGGGGAGATGGCTAGTCAAAATGGGCATGGGAGAGGGGGGGGGTGGAGGGGGGGGGGGGTAAGGGCAAGACAAGAGGGGGAGAGGGAGGGAGGGGAGGGGAGCATAGTAAGACAGCTACTCATAGCTGGGGCACTGGGGAAAGGAGGGACGGAGGAGGGGGGAGGGAGGGAGAGGGGGGGGGGGGCTCACGGCAGGCCATAAAAAGCTGTCTCTCACACGCGACCAGGAACGGACGCCTTGCTATGGGCACTCACACGTACGTACATAAACACGGACGTCGATACACACACTGGTATGTATACACGTGTGCGCGTACACAAACTTTAAAAAAAAATCGCATGCGTACATATACCCTTCACGCATACACGCACAGTCAAGTACACAGAAGGACATGGTATGTATACACGTGTGCGCGTACACAAACTTTTAAAAAAATCCCATGCGTACATATACCCACACGCATACATGCAGAGACAGTCAAGTACACACAAGGACACGGTACGTATACACATGCGCACGTACACAAACAAAAAATCCCATGCGTACATATACCCTTCACGCATACACGCAGAGACACTCAAGTACACACGAGTCCACACACCACTCCACACATACTTATACATACACATACATGCACGTTCATAAACACACACACAAAAAAATGTAGTTGTGACCTTAAGACCATGGCAGCGTCCCGAACCCTCCAAATAGTATTGAATCTTGACCCCGACTCTCTATTCGGAACATCTGGCTCAACTTTCTCTAATCCTCTCTCCTTGCCTTCCTCTGGCTGTGTCTGGCTGTGGGTCTGGGTCTGTCTGTCTGTGTCTGTGTCTGTGTTTGTGTATGTGTCTGTCTCTGTCTCTGTCTCTCTTTCTCTCTCTTTCTCTCTGTCTGTCTGCCTGTCTGTCTGTCTGTCTCTCTCCCACTCTCTCTCTGTCTGTCTGTCTCCCTCTCTCTCTCTGTCTGTCTGTCTCTGTCTCTGTCTCTGTCTCTGTCTCTGTCTCTGTCTCTGTCTCTGTCTCTGTCTCTGTCTCTGTCTCTGTCTCTGTCTCTCTCTCTCTCTCTCTCTCTCTCTCTCTCTCCTCTCTCTCTCTCCCTCTCTCTCTCTCCCACTTTCTCTCTTTGTCTGTCTGTCTCCCTCTCTCTCTCTGTCTGTCTGTCTGTGTCTGTCTCTCTGTCTCTCTCTCTCTCTCTCTCTCTCTTTCTCTCACCATCCCTCCTCCCCCCCCTCTCTCTCTCTCCATCCCTCTTTCAACTTCTCTCTCTCTCTCTCCATCCCTCCCTCCCCTCTCTCTCTCGCCCGCGTTTTTTCTCTTTCTCCTTTTCTGCATTATAACGCGTGTAACAACAGCTTGTACACATGTCCAGCATTATCTTTAATAAATCTCACTGCCAAGCCTCATATAATCCTAAAACATGGAGAAGAAAGAAGAAGAAAAAAAGAAGAAAAATGATAATAAACCGTAGATCCACTTCTAAGATAACGTGGGAAAGGGGAATTTGGGTCTTATGGTAACAATGAATAAGG
>NC_091579.1:4790860-4795860 GCF_042767895.1 Penaeus vannamei | reverse complement strand
CCCTCCCTTCCTTTCCCCTCTCCCTCCCTTCCTCCTCCCTCCCTCCCTCCCTTCCCCTCCCTCCCTCCCACTCCCCCCTCCCTCCCTCCCTTCCCTCCCTCCCTCCCTCCCTTCCCCTCCCTCCCTCCCTTCCCCCTCCCTCCCTCCACTTCCCACTCCCCTCCCTCCCTTCCCTCCCTCCCTCCCTCCCTCCCTTCCCCTCCCTCCTCCTCACTCCCTTCCCCTCCCTCCCTCCTTCCCCTCCCCTCACTCTCCCTTCCCCTCCCACCCTCCCTCCCTCCCTCCCTCCCTCCCTTCCTCTCTCCTCCCTCTCTCCCTCCCTCCCTCCTTTCCCCTCCATCCCTTCCTCCCTCCCTCCCTCCCTCCCTCCCTTCCCCTCCCTCCCCTCCCTCCCTCCCTCCCTTCCTCTCCCTCCCTCTGCTCCTCTCCCTCCCTCCCTCCTCCTTCCTCTCCCTCTCTCCCTCCCTCCCTCCCTTCCCCTCCCTCCCTCCTTTCCCCTCCCCTTCCTCTCCCTCCCTCCCTTCCCTCCCTGCCCTCTCTCTCCCTCCCTCCCTCCCTTCCTCTCCTCTGTCCCTTCTCCTTCCCTCCTTCCTTCCTCTCCCTTCTCCCTCCCTCAGCTGTCTCACCTCCTTCCTCTCCCTCCTCTCAACCTTCCCCTCACTCCCTTCCCCTCCCTTTTTCCCCTCCCTCCCTCCCTTCCCTCTCCTCTCTCCCTTCCTCCATCCCTCCCTTCTCCCCTCCCTCCCTCCTCCCTTTCACAGCCCCTCCTCCCTTCCTCCCCCTCCCTCCCTTCCCCTCCTTCCCTCCTCCTCCCCTTCCTCCTCCTCCCTCCCTTCCCCTCCCTCCCTCCCCTTCCCCTCCCTCCCTCCCTTCCCCCACTCCCTCCTCTCCCTTCCTTCCTCTCCCCTTCCTCCTCCCTCCCAGCATCCCTCCCTCCCTCCCTCCCTTCCTCTCCCTCCCTCCCTCCCTTCCTCTCCCTCCCTCCCTGATCAAGAAATCGAGGCTCATAAATACACCAGCGAAGTAAATTTCCCGACTCCAAAAATAAATTCTTTTCGAGTCTTTTAAAACACCGGAATTGCCGAAGAAGATGGAGGGGAAAAAAAGAAAAAAGAAAAGGAAAAGAAGCAAAAGAAGAAGGCAGAAGGAAGACGGACGAAGAAGAAGAAGAGGGATCAGGATCAGAATAGAACAGCGAAGAAAAAGAACGCCAAGAGAGGAAAAGATTAGTCGAGAGTTGCGAAGTGGAGGGAGGAAATAAGAGAGAGAAGAAGAAGAGAAAGAAAGAGGAACGGAACAACAGGAGAGAGAGAGAGAGAGAGAGAGAGAGAGAGAGAGAGAGAGAGGAGAGAGAGAGAGAGAGAGAGAGAGAGAGAGAGAGAGAGAGAGAGAGAGAGAGAGAGAGAGAGAAGAGGGGTAGGAAGAGGGAAGGAGGAGAAAGAGGAAGGAAGGAAGAAGAGAAGAGAAGAGTGAAAGAGAGAGAGAGAGAGAGAGAGAGAGAGAGAGAGAGAGAGAGAGAGGAGAGAGAGAGAGAGCAGAGAAAGAGATGGAAGATCGAAAATGGGGAGAAATATATTGCCGAAATGGAAAAATAAACACCCGAAAAAGAGAGGTCTTATCACCTCATCTAATCTCTAATTGTCTTTGGCATAGTGAAAATTCCACACACTGTTTCAGGTAACTAATTGTTGAAGATGCCATGGTTTAACCGTACCGTACCGTACCGTACCCTTCTCGTGTGTCGCTTTAGGAGACTCTCCGTTAATTGGAGTTTTTTTCACTTTGGGAGAGAAGCTAAAAAAATATATATATATACACACACCCTTTGTCAACATTATCCTATATCCTTATTTATTTTTTCTGCTTCCTGCTCGTCATGGCAAGCAAGTGACCCTCCCTCTGCACCACAACAGCCGCAGGATCCCCTTTGAAGGATCTCGGAACCCTTTTTATAGGATCTCCTTGTAAGCTCCTTTGCTTTAACAGACGCTTTGATCCTTCCTTCTCCAGATCCTGGTCTCCGTTTTCTATTATTTTTTCCCGTTTTCTTTTTATCATCCTCGTTTTCTATGATCGTTTATTTTTGTAAATCAATATTTTTTCTCTTTTCTTGTATTCTTAGTTTTCATTATTTCATTCACGTCTAGACAGACAGATAGACAGACAGATTGGTAAATTAATGAATAAACAGATAAATAGATAAATAGATAGATAGACATAGATATGCGATGGATTGATAGATAGAGTGATAGATAGATAGACAAAGAGAAAGAAGGATAGAGAGAGAGAGAGAGAGAAGGATAGAGAGAAAGAAAGAGAGAGAGAGAGAGAGAGAGAGAGAGAGAGAGAGAGAGAGAGAGAGAGAGAGAGAGAGAGAGAGAGAGAGAGAGAGAGAGGGACAGAGAGACAGACAGTGAGAGAGAAAGAGAGAGACACATATAATAATTCTTCATTACTCACCAGTTAGTCTTCACTCTTTATCACTATTTCTTAAACTTCTCCAATCAAAAAAAAAAAAAAAAAAAAAAAAAATTATATTAATGGACTAGGAGAAGGGTACGGCGCGGTACTTCTAAACAGAGAGACAGACAAACATTCAGAAGTGAATACATAAAAAAGGAAACTGAATGAAACAGACAGACGCCAACAGGACAACAGAAGGAAAAACAGGACAATTTACAACGGGTGAGTAGACGCGATATGACAAAGCCATGGCCACCCCCCCCCCCCATGTCTTGAAACCATGCATGTACCATTCGGAATGCACATGGGGGGGGTCGGAAGGGGAGTGGGGTCCGGAGAGGGGAGGAAATTCCAGATCGGGATAAGAGAGAGGGAGAAGGGTGTCAAGGCTATTTTCCAATATGAGGAGGGGAGTGGGGTCCGTGAGGGGGGATACAGAAGAGGGATAGAAAGGGGGAATTGAGAGTAACTTTCCAGTATGAAGAGAGGAAGTGGGCTGAAGATGGGGGGGAGTGGAGAAATGGAGGGAGTCTAATGGGGAGACATAAGTGTAGGGGAGGGGAGTATGGGTGAGATGGTCAGTTGGGGAAGAAGGTATTAATGGGGGCTTACAAATTTAGGGGTCTAATAGGAGGAGGACATCAATGGTGGGAGAATTATTGGATAGGAGGTAGTAGGGAGGAAGGAGAGGGCATCTGAAAGGGACCAAAAGGGACAACTGGAGAAGGGAGTATTGATGGGGGGGGATGGTGGTGGTGGGGAGGCAGAAGGTGTAGGAAGGGGTCCTGAAGGAGGGAGTCAGGCTGGGGATTATGGGGTGGGGGGAGGGAAGGGGTTGAAGGGGACACTGAAAAACGCCATTAGGGATGAAGAGGGATCGAGTGACAAAGAAGGGAAGCCATTATTTCACGGCTTACAATAAAAAAAAGAAAAAAAAAAAAAAAAAACAAGAGGTAAAACAACGTGTCTCCAAACACCCAACAAAAAAGTTAAGTTATAGGGGTAGGGAGGAGGATAGGTAGGTAGGGAGGGAAGGAAGGGAGAGAGAGAGAGAGAGAGAGAGAGAGAGAGAGAGAGAGAGAGAGAGAGAGAGAGAGAGAGAGAGAGAGAGAGAGAGAGAGAGACAGAGAGAGAGAGAGACAGGGCAGAGACAATTAGAACAAGAGACAGGGAACAGACAGAACAGGTGCAGACAGACAAGACAGAAGCCAGACAGAGAAAGAGAGAGAGTAAGAAAGACTGTCAATCCCTAAGAAAGGAGAACACTTGCAGCACCATAGGAGGAAGGAAATAATGTAGACAAGAAATAATATAAACAACCAATAATACCAAGTAACAATGACAACAACTGCCACTGCCACACACTTTAACCACAATCCCTGTCGACCGAGGAACCACAACCACCACGTCCTTCTCGCGGTGATGACACAACCAAGGCTTTGTCAGGGCATTCCCGTGAACGCCGAGAAACGCGAGAGGAGAGGAGAGGAAATGAGGAGAGGGAGAGAGGAGGAAATGGGGAAGGAGGAGAGGGAGAGAGGGGGGGAAGGGGAAGGAGGAGAGGGAGAGAAGAAGGGGAGAAGGAGAGGATAGAGGAAAGGGGGAGAGGAGGAAAAGGAGAGAGGAGAGAGGAGAGGATGAGAGGAGAGGAGGGAGGGGGGAGCAAAGGAGGAAGGAGAGTGGAGTGAAGAGAGGCAAAAGGGAGTGGGGGTATGGGAGAGAGAGAGGGAGGAAAAAGTGAGGAGGGAGAGGAAGAGAGGATGAGAGGGAGAGAGGAGGAGGAGAGGGGTGAAGGGAATAAAAAGGGTAGAGATGGCAGGAGCAGGAGGAAAGGAGGATGAAGGAAGAGGAAGAGGAGGAGGGGGAGAGAGGGAGGAAAGAGAGGAGGAGGAGGGAGAGAGAGAGACAAAGGGTAGGAGAGGGAAGGAAAGAGGAGGGGGGGGGAGGGAGGAAGAAGAGAAGGAGAGAGGAGGAAAGGGGAGGAGAGAAGAGGGAGGAGAGAGGGAGAGGAGGAAAAGGGGAGGAGAGAGGGAGAGAAAAGGAAGAAGAAGAAGGAGGAGAGAGGAGAGAGGATGACAGGGAAACAGGGGAAGAAGAGGAGGATGAAAAGGTAGAGAAAGGAGAGGACACTGGAGGAGAGATAGGTTGGGACAAGGAAAGAAGAGGTGATGAGGAGAAGGGAAGGAGAGAGGAAAGAGGAGAGGTAGGAGAGGAGGAGGGAAAAGGAGGAGGAAGGGGGAGAAAGGTAAGAGGAGGAGAAGGAGGAGGAGCAGCCGTAGCAACAATAGCAGCAGCAACATCAAGAGGAGGAGTAAAACGAATAACATAGAAAAGAGGAGGAGGAAAGAGCAGTAATAAGAAGAACTGGGAGAGGGAGAGGGAGAAAGAGGTGAAAAAAGGAAGTATGAAGGGAACGGAGAAACGCAAGTCAGAGACGAAAGGCAAGAGGAAGAGGAAGAGAAAGACAACCGGGGGGTGAGAAGGAGAACACGAAGAAGAGGAGGACAGGAAGTCAGGAAAGAGAGAAGACAGAGAGA
>NC_091579.1:4775860-4778360 GCF_042767895.1 Penaeus vannamei | reverse complement strand
CTTTTTTTTTTTTTTTTTGAGGTGACTTCTTTTTTTTATAATCATTATTATCTTTTACTTTTTTTTCCTTTTTTTTTTTTTTTTTTTTTTTTTGAGGTGACTAGATGCCATGTTTTTCCCGAGTTCAAAATCCAGTCAAAATTCCAGTGTTTCAAGATGAAATTCAGACATTCTAATAACTACTTCACTCCCTGTAAAATAATAATAATAATAATAATAAATAAAAATACAATAAAAAACCGAAGAAAAACAGACTCCAAATTCTTACTTATTCTTAACTCATTCTAATAACTACTTCACTGTCTGTAAAAAAAAATTGAAATAAAATCAAAATAAATAAATAAAAACAAAAAGACGAAGAAAAACAGACACTCCATACAGCACCTGTACCAAAAAAAGGAAAAAAAAGAGATAAATAAATAAAGAATAAAAAAACGAAGAAAAACAGACAAACTCCATACAGCACCTGTACCAAAAAAAGGAAAAAAAAGATAAAAATAAATAAATAAAGAATAAAAAAACGAAGAAAAACAAACAAGCTCCATACAGCACCTGTACAAATAATAATAATAATAATAATAATAATAATAATAATAATAATAATAATAATAATAATAATAATAATAATAATAATAATAATAATAATAAAATAAAATAAAATAAATAAATAAAGAATAAAAAAACGAAGAAAAACAGATACCATACAGCACTCCGTCCCCCAGAGAATCAAAACACAATGACACGCGCCATTACTCCCCAAACGACGCGGATTTCCTCATTTGTAGTTAGATCCATTTCCCCCGCGGCGCATCTACTTACTTCCATTTCCCCCTCCGCCTCGCTGGATGGGCTAACGATCACGTATTCTCATTTTTGTCTCAGTCGTCGAGAGCCGCTTGCACGTCACACTCGACACTGCGTTCCCTTTGGCCCGGGCAATATACCTGTCCGTTCTCATTCTCTTACAGCGTCCGGTTCTTGGGATAAATACAGACACCAACTCTGGTACACACGCACACACACACGCAACACATGCACATGTACACGCACGCGCACATGCATATGGACACGCACACACATACATACAAACACACACGCACATGGACACGCACATGCACATACACACACATTCACACACACACAAACACACGCACACACACAGTCACTCACTCACTTACTCACTCGCTCATTCAGTCACTCACACACACACGCACACATGACACAACAAACGAAGATTTGCTTCTTTATAATCACGTGATATATCAAACAATCAAATGAATAAAGAAAAACAAAAGGGTTAAAACTGAAAAGAAAAGGGGAAGAAGAAAGGTCACGAGAAAAGAAAAGAGAAAAAAACAAAAAAAGAAAAGTATAGAAGGAAGATGATGCAAAGGAAGAGAGCGAAGGAATGAGAAAGAAAGAGAGGGAGAAGAGACAATGGAGAGGTAGAGAATGAAACGAGTGGGTAGGAAGGATAAGAGGAAGAGGAAGACGAAAGGAGGGTTGAAAAGAAAAGAGAAAGGAAGGAAGGAAAGAACGCAGAGAACAGTAAAAGTAGAAGGAAGGAAAAGATGATGAAGAGGAATAGAAAAAAATGAAATGAAGGACAGAAAAGGCGAAAAAAAAAGAATGAAAAGGCAACACTAGAAAAAAGAGAGAAAGAAAAAGAAAAAGAAGACGTACATAGAATAAAAATAAAATTAAATAAAGGAGATATAAAACGTACATAAAAAGAAAAAAAATAATAAAATAAAGGAGGGGGGGGGGAATAAATAAAATAAATTAAACCGAAAACGTCTTGGAAGAAAAGGCAAAGTGACCTCCAAATCTCGCCACAAAATCGTATAATCTTGAAAGCAAGCGAGGTCACAAGGTCATTCATATAAACTGGAAGACACAGGCAGTTTAGACAAAGACAGAGAGAGAAAGAGGGAGGGAGAAAAGAGAGAAAGAGCTGTGGGAAGAGAAGGAGAGATGGAGAATAGGAGGGAGGGAGGAGGAAGGGGAGAGAGGAGAGAGGAGAGGGAGAGAGGGAGAGAGAGAGAGAGAGAGAGAGAGAGAGAGAGAGAGAGAGAGAGAGAGAGGAGAGAGAGAGAGAGAGAGAGAGAGAGAGAGAGAGAGAGAAACAGAGACGGAAAGAGAGAGAGACAGAGAAAGAAAGAAAGACAGACAGACAGACAGACCGAGAAAAGGAGGAAAACACAAACCTACATACATCCAAACACAAAAAAAGAAATAAAGACAATAATAATAATATAAAAAACGTTAATTGCAGAAAACAAAAAGAAAAAAACTAGGCAGCCCCATTACAAAAAACAACAAATAACAAAAAACAACTAAATTCTGTCTCAAGATTCGGACGATCCACTTCGTCACAGCAACAAATTCAATTTTCGTTGTAATGACTAACAAACTGAATTTCGTTGTGTGTTGAGCTATTGTTTGGGCGTAGTATGGAAACTCAGGTGCGTGTTTGAGGAAAACGTGTTTTTTTTTTTTT
>NC_091579.1:4763360-4765860 GCF_042767895.1 Penaeus vannamei | reverse complement strand
CTCCCTCTCTCCCCCTCCCTCCTCCTCTTCCCTCTCCCTCCCTCCCTCCTCCGCCTCCCCCTCCCTCCCCTCCTCCTCCTCCTACCCCTCTCCCTCCCACTCTCCTCCGCCTCCCCTCTCGCCACATCTATCTTCCTTCCCTCATTCCCTTCTCCCATCCCTCTTCTCCTCCTCCCCCCCTCCCACCTTCCCATCGCCTCCAAACTACTTTTTCTTCACTTTTCTTCTTTTTCTTTTTCTTCTTTTCTTCGTCTTCTTCTTCTTGTCATTATTATTATTATTATTATTATTATTATCATTATTATTATTATTATCATTATTATTATCATTATTATTATCATTATTATTACTATTATTATTATCATTATTTTTCTTCTTCTTCTTTTTCTCTGTCTTCTCCTTCTTCTTCCTTTTCTTCTTATATTATTACAACTCACCTGTATGTTGAATTGTTTAGCAATATTCGTTCTCTATCTTCTTTTTCTTTCTTTCTTTCACCTTTGGTCATTTCTGATAAGATTTTAAATCTTTTTCTCTTTTTCTCTTCTTCCTCTTCCAGTTTTCTGATTCTAATTCCTCTTCCTCCTCCTCTTCATAGTCTCCTCATCATCATCTTCCGTTTCTTCGCCCCCTTCTCCTCTTCACCATCTTCATTTTCATCTTTTCTTATTATTATGTTTTTTATCTTCATTTTCTTTCTTCTGTTTTTTTACTTCTCCTTCTCCTCCTTTTCATCATCTTCAATTTCTTCTTTATCATCTTCACCTCTTCTCCTTCTTCTTCTTCTGCTTATTATTATTATTGTTCTTCTTCTTCTCCTCCTCCTCCTCCTCCTCCTCCTCCTCCTCCTCCTCCTTCTCCTTTTCCTTCTCCTTCTCCTCCTCCCCTCCTCCCCCTCCCCCTTTTCCACCACCTCCTCCTCCTTCTCCCTCCTCCTCCTCTTCATCATCATCATCATCTTCTTATCCTTCCTATTCTTAACGTCACATGTTTTAACCATATCGCTAATAATCGTCGCCATCTTCTTCCTCCTTGCAATCTGCGTGTCACACTATCGTCTTTTTGAAGTAATAAAAAAAAAACTCAAAACAAAATATATCACTGTGATAAGCATAAATAGATCTTATATTAAGTACATTCATAATCTCGCTGGTAAAAATTTATATCTAATTACTGTTCGTTGTAAATAATGGGTAGGAAGATTGGACACTATGAACGTACGTATACTGTAAAATGTTTGTTATTTCTGAGTGATTGCAATCTCTATAATATTAGTCTTGGTTTGTTCTTTTAAGCACAAATATCTAGGAATTATATATGATTTATCTTTATTCTTATTCTTCTGTTTTTTTTTTTTTTCTTCGTATTATTATCATTTGTATTATTATCATTTGTATTATTATTATCATTATTATTGTTATTGTTAATATTATTAACAGTCTTCTTCTTCTTATTGTTGTTGTTGTTATTATTATCATTATTATTTTTATTGTAATTATCATCATCATCATCATCATTATTACCATTATTATCATTATTGTTATTACTACCATTATTATTAACAGTCTTCTTCTTATTGTTGTTGTTGTTGTTATTATCATTATTGTTATTTTTATTGTAATTATCATCATCATCATTATTACCATTATTATTGTCAATATCATTATCACAATTACTATTATTGAAAAGTTTGTTTAGAAAATTATTCTGTGAAACTTTTACAACCTTCACTTAGGCCCTCTCTCTCTATCACTTTTTTATTATTTCTCTCTATTTTTCTCTCATCTCTCTCTCAGTGTCATTATCATTATCACCTCTCTATTCTTACTCTTATTATCATCTCTCTCTTTATCATCTCTCTCTCATTGCCATTCTCATTATCACTCTCTCTCTTGAAAAGTTTCTCTCTCTCTCTCTCTCTGAAACTTTCTGCAACCCTCTCTCTCTCCCTCTCTCTCTCGTCTCTCTCTCTCTATATATATATATATATATATATATATATATATATATATATATATATATATATTATATATTATATATCTTCCTTCTCTATTACCACTCCCTCACGCCCTCTCTCTCTCTCTTCTTTCTCTCTCTCCCATCCTCTATTTTTTCTCTCTCTCAATCTTACTGCTATAGTACCCTCTCTCTTACCTTCTCAATCTTTCTCTCTCAATATCTTTTCCAAAATAGCATCCCCTCTCTTTTTTCTCTCTCTCAATCCTCTCAATCTTTTTCTCCTTCTCTCGATCTTCCTACCCCACTACCCCCTCCTCCTCCTCCGTCTGCCCATCTCCCTCCCTCCTTCCTCGCCCCCTCCCTCTATCTCCCCCTTCCCTTCCCTACCTCGCCTCCCTCCTTCGTCCCCCCCCTCCCTTACTCCCTTCCCACCCCCTCCCTCTTTCTCCTCTATCTCCCTCCCTCCCCCTCCCCCATCCCTCGCCTCCCACCCTCCCTCCCTCCTCCCTCCCCTTCCTCCCCCCCCACCCTCCCTCGCCCC
>NC_091579.1:4728360-4745860 GCF_042767895.1 Penaeus vannamei | reverse complement strand
CTCTCTCTCTCTCTCATCTCTCTCTCTCTGCTCTCCCTCCCCCTCCCTCCCTCTCTCCCCTCTCTCTCTCTCTCCCTTTCCCTTTCCTCTCTCCCTCTCTCCTCTCTCTCTCTCTCTTTATATACTCTATACTATATAATATATATATATATATATATATATATATATATATATATATATATATATATATATACTATCTACATATGTCTCTCTGTCTCTATATATATATATGTATATATATATTATATATTATGTATATATATATATATATATGTATGTCTCTCTCTCTCTCTCTCTACTCTCTCTCCCTCTCTCTCCATCCTTCTATGACAACGTCAACTCTCGGTTGAACGAAACATGTCACCATTCCCCTCATGGGATTGTGATGAACGCGCAAATACCATAAAAAAGGATTGTGAAAGTGGAAATATGACACCATATGGCACCATAAAAGCATCTGCTGGGATATCAGACGGAGATAAACCCTATAAAGTTTACGATGGTTTATCTCGGAGGAAGCGGCTGTTAAAACCACATAATGCATACACTATACAGGAAGGCGCGGGTCCCGGATTTCGGAGATACAACGAAATTCATAGCACCATCATTGCAGATTGTGTGATTGATCCGAGTCCTATCAATCCTTAATCCCTAATTATCCACTCCACATCAACCGCACAGTAACCTTTGGGTATTGAGCGGGGTGTCTTTCACTTAAATATCATCTAATATCATTCTTTCACGAAGGAAATCTGGATGAAATGCTATTAGCCAAAAAAAAAAAAAAAAAAAAAATCAATCGAAATATACTATATAGTTATATATCTTTTTTCTTTCATATAAAATTGAATCATAGGTGAATACATTTTTCTTCTTTATTTATGAGATATATGATTAAAATATCATAGGTAGTTACTATTTTTTACGAGATCCCTAATTAAAATATCATAGGTAGTTACTATTTTTTTTTTTTATCCCTAATGAAAATATCATAGGTAGTTACTATTTTTTTATGAGATCCCTAATTAAAATATCATAGGTTGTTACTTATTTTTCTTCTTTTGTATGAAATATCTGATCGAAGTATCATAGGTAGTTACTTTTTTTCTTTTTTTATATAAGATGCCTCATCAAAATATCATAGGTAGTTACTTTTTTCTCTTTTTTATGTGATATCCGATCAAATATCATAGTTATTTACTTATTTCTTCTTTATGAGATACCCGATAAAAATATCATAGGTGCCACTTTTTCTTATTTTTGATGAGATAACTGATTCAATTATTATAGGTAGTCACTTTTTTATGAGATACCTGATAAAAATATCATAGGTAGTTACTCTTTTTATCTTTTTTTTCTTATCATTTTATGAGATACCTGATAAAAATATCATAAGCAGTTAATTTTTTTTTCTTATTATTATTTTATGAGATACCTGATAAAAATATCATAGGAAGTTACTCTTTTTTTCTTATTATTTTATGAGATACCTGATTCAATTATCATAGTTAGTTACTCTTTTATTATCATTATTATTATTTTATGAGATGCCTGATAAAAAAATCATAGGTAGTTACTCTTTTTTTAATTATCGTTTTATGAGATACCTGATAAAAAAAATCATAGGCAGTTACTCTTTTTATTATTATCATTATTATTTTATGAGATACCTGATAAAAATATCATAGGTAGTTACTCTTTTTTTCTTATCATTTTATGAGATACCTGATGAAAAATATCATAGGCAGTTACTCTTTTATTATCATTATTATTATTCTATGAGATACCTGATAAAAAAATCTCATAGGTAGTTACTCTTTTTTTTATTATTATTTTCTTATTATTTTATGAGATACCTGATAAAAATATCATAGGCAGTTACTCTTTTTATTATTATCATTATTATTTTATGAGATACCTGATAAAAATATCATAGGTAGTTACTCTTTTTTTTAATTATCGTTTTATGAGATACCTGATTCAATTATCATAGGTAGTCACTTTTTTTTCATTTTTTTCTTATTATTTTATGAGATACCTGATAAAAATATCACAGGTATTTTTTCTTATTATTTTATGAGATACCTGATAAAAAAAATCATAGGCAGTTACTCTTTTTTCCTTATTATTTTATGAGATACCTGATAAAAATATCATAGGTATTTTTTATTATTATTTTATGAGATACCAGATAAAAATATCATAGGCAGTTACTCTTTCATTATTATTATTATTATTAATTTATGAGATACCTGATAAAAAAAAGGTATTCTTAACGACACCGAGAAGCAGCCATGTCGAGTGGTCTTTTCAGTCGGGGTCTGAGTGACGGCTCTCTTAAATCAGGTGAAATTCAGTCGCGTCGGACCGGGGGCTTGGCATCCTTCCCTGGCTTTTTTTTTTTTTTTTTTTTTGCACGACTTGTGAGGTTGTTGTGTGAATTCAATACTGCTCTCTCTCGCTCTCTCTCTCGTTCTTTCGCTCGCCCTCTCTCTCGTTCTTGTTCTCGCTCTCTCTCTCTCTCGTTCTCTTTCTGTCTCTGTCTCTGTCTCTTGTTTACTTTCGCGCTTGTGCTCTCTCTCTCTCTCTTGCCCGCTCTCTCTTTCTTGCTCTCGCTCTCTCTCTCTCTCTCTTGCTCACTCTACTCCTTCTTCCTCTCTCTGCTCTTTCTCTCTCGTCTCTTTCTCTCTCTCTCTCTCTCTCTCTCTCTCTCTCCCTCTCTCTCTCTCTCTCTCTCTCTCTCTCTCTCTCTCTCTGTGTGTGTGTGTGTGTACACACACGCACACACATATATATATATATATATATATATATATATATATATATATATATATATATATATATATATATATATATATATATATATATCTTTTATATATCTTTCTTCCATCACTATAAATCCCTCCATCAATCTATCTCCTGATCTATTTACATCCTCTCCCGTCCATCAATCTATTTACAAATCCCCCACCCCACCCACCCCGCCCGTGACTACCCCCCACCCCCACCCCCACTGCCCCTACCACGTGACTACCACCATACACCTGCCCATCCACGTAACTACCCCCGCCCACACGTGACTACCCCCACCCCCACCCCATCCCCCCCACCCCACCCGCCCTGCGTGCATCCGTGCGCCACATTCCTCTCTCAGCCATTGCAGTTATCATTTCTCTTCTGGTTATTCCCCTGTTCGTGGCTCCGACCGCGTGCAAGAGCCTTCTCCAAGCCATGACACTTAATCATCCATCACTGTCAGAACAAAGAAGGCAAATGAGTCGGGAATTTATGAAAGAGAGAGAGAGATAAATAGGCAGTGAGAGAGAGAGAGGAGAGTGGGGAAGAGGAGGAGGGAGGAGAGAAGGTAGAGAGGAGAGGGAAGAGGGAGGAGAGGGGGAGGAAGAAGGAAGGTGAAGGAAGAGAAGTAGGAGGGAGACTTTAAGAGACAGGATAGGTAGGCAGATAGGAAGAGGAGGGGAGGAAGGGAATAATGAGAGGAGAAGAGAAGGGAAGAAGTGGGAAGAAGGGAGAAGAAGAAGAAGAAGAAAGAAGAGAAGGAAGAAGAGGAAGAGGAAGAAGATGGGAGAGAGTTAGAGAGAGGGAGAGAGAGAGAGAGGAGAGAGAAAGAAGGAAGGAAGAAGAGAGAAGAGGAGAGAAGAAGAAGAAGAGGGAGACACAGAGAGACACAGGGAGGATATGGTAGGCAGGAGGAGAGAGAGGAAGGAGAAGGAGGGGTGAATAAGCAGGACTGAGGAAGCAAAGGAAGCAGAATAGGATCGAGGAAAAAAGGAACATGCTGGGATGAATGAAAGGTGTGAAGAGAAGAAGGGAAGGAGAAACATGGAGTGAAAGAGACCGTGAAAGATATATAGATATAAAGACAAAAGGAAAAGATGAAAAAGAAGAGAAAAGGTAAGATGCAAGGGAAGAGGAAAGCAAGAGAAAGAAAGAAGCAAACAGAGAAGAAAAAGAGAGAGAGAGAGAGAGAGAGAGAAAAGAAGAAGAAGAAAGAAGAAAGAGAAAAGAAGAGTGAGAGAGAGGAGAGAGAGAAAGAGAGAAAGAGAGAAAGAAAGAAAGAAAGAAAGAGAGAAAGAAAGGGAGAGAGAGAGAAAGAGAGAAAAAGAAAAAGAAGAAAGAAAGAAAAAAAGAAAGAGAGAGAGAGAGAGAGGAAGAAAGAAAGAAAGAAAGAAAGAGAGAGAGACAGGCAAGGAAGACAGAGCAGACGAACGTGGGCGCAGACGCAAGCGGAGAAATACGAGCGGTGGACACAGGTAAATAGCTTGCAGGAAATGGTCCAAACCTTGCATCATTCCACCTGTCAGAGGGTATACGCACTGATTGCCCTCCCTCCCCCTCCTCTCCCTCTCCTCATCCTCTCCCCCTGCACAACTCTCTCCCTCCCCTCTACTTCTCTTTCCCTCTCCTCTCCCTTCTCCCTCCTCCTCACTCTCATCCTCTCTCTCCTCTCTCTCTTTCTTTTTGTCCCACAACTCCTTCCCTCCTCCTTCTCACTTCTCTCTCCTCTTTCTCTCTTGTCCCAGCCCTCCCTCCTCCTCCTCCTTCTCCCTTCTCCCTCCCCTAATCCTTCTCTCTTCTCCCTCCCCTCCTCCTTCTCCCTTCTCCCTTCTCCCTCACTCCTCCCCTTCTCTTGCCCTCCCTCCCCCTTTCCTTCTCCCTTGTCCCACAACCCTCCCTCCCTCTCTTTCTCCCTTCTCCCTCCTCTCTCCTTCTCTCTTGTCCCCAAACCCTCCCTCCCCCTCTCCTTCTCCTTCTCTTCCCTCCTCTCTCTTTCTCCTTGCCCCACAATCCTCCCTCCTCTCTCCTTCGCTTTTCTCCCTTGCCCCGTACCAACCTGTCACCCTCCTCCTTTCCCTAACCTTATTTCCCTTCTCCTTAACCTTAGCCTTAGCCCTCCCCCTTACCTTTTCTCCACAAATCCTCCATCTCTTATTTCTCTCACTCTAACCACTCACCTAACCTTACCTTCTGCACTCTCCACAACTTTCTATTCCTATACCCCATAACCCCCCACCCTAACCCATGCTACCCCCTCCCAACCTTCTTCCTCCAAACCCCTCTAAATCTTGATCCCACAACCCCTTACAACCTTCCATTCCCTCTCTCTCATCCCCAATCCCACCCTACTTCCCGCCCTTCACCCCTTCAGCCCCACCTACCCATTCACCTCACCTCCTTTCCTCCCACTCATCTCGTTCTCCCCCTACCCCCCTACACCCCCTCTTTCCCCTCTTCCATCTCCTTACCCCTTCCCCCCACACTCCCCTTGACACCCTACTACTATCCTTCATCCCCCCTCTTTCCCTTGCACCCTACCTCCCCTTCTCCCCCTCCATCCCCTTCACCCCACCTCCCCTTTCACTCCCTCACCCCACTCCTCCCTGTCCTTTCCATGTGTCTTATCACCCCCACTCCTCCTTCAACCCCCACCTCTCCCTTCACCCTCCTCCTCCACCCACCCATCCCCCCCTCCTCACCTTCTCCCCACTCCTTCCCCTTCCTCCTCCCCTTCTCCCCCTCCACCTCCCTACCACTCCCTACCCCTTTCCCCCCTCACACCCCTACCACCCCCATCCCCCCCACGCCTCCTTCACCCCCACTCCCCCTTGACAGAGACAAACACCGCCCAAGAGCGAGTCAAGCGTGACCTATTAGAGGCCCGACGCTGTCACCTCCGTGCGTGTTGCGGCGGTCAGGGCGACACGAGTGGGGAGGGTGAGGAGTGGGAGAAGGAAGGAGAGGAAGGAGGAAGGAGAATACGGAGGGAGGGAAAGAAGTGAGGAGGAACGGAGGAAGGGAAGGGGAGGAAGGAGGAAGGGGGGGGGGAAGGAGGGAAGGCGGGATGGAGAGGAGGAAGGAGAAGTGGGGAAGGGAACATAGGGAGGGGGAAGGGAGGGAGGAAGGAAAGGGAGGGAGGGGGGAGGAGGAGGAGGAGAGAGGTGGGAGGGGAGGGAAAGGAAGGGGGAAGGAAAAAGAAGGAAAGAAGTGAGGGAAGGAGGAGGAAGGAGAAGGAGAGAGAGAACGGAGCAGAAGGAAGGAAGAGGGGGAAGGGAGAAGGGAGGGAAAGAAGTGAGGAAGGAACGGAGGAGGGAGAAGAGAGAAGAGAAGGACGGAATGAGGGAGAGGAAGGAGGGCATAGGGAAGGAAGGAAATGAAGGGAGAAAGACGCCCCCTTCCCCCGTGTTGAGACGATCGCGTGTGTGGGACTTTCTTGTATGGGTTCGAAGGTGGTGGTGGGGGAGGGGGGGGGTCGGGGGGGGGGGGGGGGAGAATAGGAAAAAGGGAAGGACACAGAAAGAATAAGAAAAGGGAAGGACACAAAGAGAAAAAGAAAAGGGGAAAGGACACAGAAAGAAATTAGAAAAAGGAAGGACACAGAAAGAATAAGAAAAGGGAAGGACACGGAAGAATAAGAAAGGAAGGACACAGAGAGAATAAAAAAAAGGGAAAAGGACACAGAAAAAAGAATAAGAAAAGGGAAGGACACAGAAAGAATAAGAAAAGGGAAGGACACAGAGAGAATAAGAAAAGGGAAGGACACAGAAAGAATAAGAAAAGGGAAGGACACAGAAAGAATAAGAAAAGGGAAGGACACGGAGAGAATAAGAAAAGGGAAGGACACAGAGAGAATAAGAAAAGGGAAGGACACAGAAAGAATATGAAAAGGGAAGGACACAGAAAGAATGAGAAAGAGGGAAACGGAGACAAAAGAAAGAATAAGAAAGGGAAAAGGACGCAGAAGAATAAGAAAAGGGAAAGGACACAGAAAGAATGAAAGGAGGACACAGAAGAATAAGAAACGGGAAGGACACAGAAGAATATGAAAGGAAAGGACACAGGAAAGAATAAGAAAAGGGGAAGGACACAGAGAGAATAAGGAAACGAAGGACACAGAAGAATAAGAAAAGGGAAGGACACCGGAAAGAATAAGAAGGAAGGAGACAGAAAGAATAAGGAAAGGAAGGACATGAAAGAATACGAAAAGGGAGGACACAGAAGAATAAGAAAAGGGAAGGACACAGAAAGAATAAGAAACAGGGAAAGGACACAGAAAGAATGAAAGGAAGGACACGGAAAGAATAAGAAAAGGAAGGACACAGAGAGAATAAGGAAAGCAGAAAAGGACACAGAAAAAGAATAAGAAAAAGGGAAGGACACGGAAAGAATAAGAAAAGGGGAAGGACACAGAAAGAATAAGGAAAGGGAAGGACATGAAAGAATAAGAAAAGGGAAGGACACAGAGAAAATAAGGAAAGGGAAGGACACAGAAAGAATAAGAAAAAGAAAGGACATAGAGACAATAAGCAAAGGGAAGGACACAGAAAGAATAAGAAAAGGGAAGGACACAGAAAGAATAAGAAAAGGGAAGGACACAGAAAGAATAAGAAAAGGGAAGGACACAGAAAGAATTGGAAAAGGGAAGAACACAGAAAGAATAAGATAAGGGAAGGACACAGAAAGAATAAGAATAAGAAATGTGAAGGACACAGAAAGAATAAGATAAGGGAAGGACGCAGAAAGAATAAGAAAAAGGGAAGAACACAGAGAGAATAAGGAAAGGGGAGGACACAGAAAGAATAAGAAAAAGGAAGGACACAGAGAGAATAAGAAATGGGAAGGACACAGAATAAGAAATGGGAAGGACACAGAAAGAATAAGAGAAGGACACAGAAAGAATAAGATAAGGAAAGGACATGAAAGAATAAGAAAAAGGGAAGAACACAGAGAGAATAAGGAAAGGGGAGGACACAGAAAGAATAAGAAAAAGGAAGGACACAGAGAGAATAAGAAAAGGGAAGGACACAGAAAGAATAAGAAAAGGGAAGGACACAGAAAGAATAAGAAAAGGGAAGGACACAGAAATAATAAAAAAAGGGAAGGGCACAGAGAGAATAAGGAAAGGGAAGGACACGGAAAGAATAAGAAAAGGGAAGGACACAGAAAGAATAAGAAAAGGGAAGGACACAGAAAGAATAAGAAAAGGGAAGGACACAGAAAGAATAAGAAAAGGGAAGGACACAGAAAGAATAAGGAAAGGGAAGGACACAGAAAGAATAAGAAAAGGGAAGGACATAGAGAGAATAAGGAAAGGGAAGGACACAGAAAGAATAAGAAAAGGAAGGACCTGAAAGAATAAGAAAAGGGAGGACACAGAAAGAATAAGAAAAGGGGAAGGACACAGAAAGAATTGGAAGGAAGAACATGAAAGAATAAGAAGGAAGGACACAGAAAGAATAAGAAAAGGAGGACACAGAGAGAATAAGAAATGGGAAGGACACAGAAGAATGAATAGGGAAGGACATATGAAGAATGAGAAAAAAGGGGAAGAAGGACAGAGAATGAAGAAGGAGGACACAGAAAGAGATAAGAAAAAGGGGAAGGACACAGAAAGAATAAGAAACGGGAAGGACACAGAAAGAATATGAAAAGGGAAGGACACGGAAAGAATAAGAAAAGGGAAGGACACAGAGAGAATAAGGAAAGCGAAGGACACAGAAAGAATAAGAAAAGGGAAAGGACTGACAGAAGAATAAGAAAAGGGAAAGGACACAGGAAAGAATAAGAAAAGGGAAGGACACGGAAAGAATAAGAAAAGGGAAGGACATAGAAAAGAATAAGAAATGGGAAGAGTTTACAAAGAAATAAGAAATGGGAAGGACACAGAAAGAATAAGGAAAGGAAGGACACAGAAAGAATAAGATAAGGGAAGGACATAGAAGAATAAGAAAAAAGGAAGAACATAGAGGTAAGAATAAGGAAGGAAGGACACAGAAAGAAGTAAGGAAAGGGAAGGACACCCAGAGAGAATAAGAAAAGGGGAAGGGACACAGAAAAGAATAAGGAAAAGGAAGGACACAGAAAGAATAAGAAATGGGAAGGACACAGAAATAATAAGAAAAGGGAAGGGACACAGAAAAATCAAGGAAAAGGGAAGGACACCAGAAGAATAAGGAAAGGGAAGGACACAGAAAGAATAAGAAAGGGAAGGACTATACAGAAGAGAGAATAAGGAAAGGGAAGGACACAGAAAGAATAAGAAAAGGGAAGGACACAGAAAGAATAAGAAAAGGGATGGACACAGAAAGAATAAGAAAAGGGAAGGACACAGAAAGAATATGGAAAAGGGAAGGACACAGAAAGAATGAGATAGGGAAAGGACACAGGAAAGAATAAGAGAATGGAAGGACACAAGAAAGAATAAGAATAAGGGAAAGGACACAGAAGAATAAGAAAAGGAAGAACACAGAGAATAAGGAAAGGGGAGGACACAGAAAGAATAAGAAAAAGGAAGGACACAGAGAGAATAAGAAATGGGAAGGACACAGAGAGAATAAGAAATGGGAAGGACACAGAAAGAATAAGAAAAGGGAAGGACACAGAAAGAATAAGAAAAGGGAAGGACACAGAAAGAATAAGAAAAGGGAAGGACACAGAAAGAATAAGAAAAGGGAAGGACACAGAAAGAATAAGAAAAGGGAAGGACACAGAAAGAATAAGATAAGGGAAGGACGCAGAAAGAATAAGAAAAAGGGAAGAACACAGAGAGAATAAGGAAAGGGGAGGACACGGAAAGAATATGAAAAGGGAAGGACACAGAGAGAATAAGAAATGGGAAGGACACAGAGAGAATAAGAAATGGGAAGGACACAGAAAGAATAAGAAAAGGGAAGGACACAGAAAGAATAAGATAAGGGAAGGACGCAGAAAGAATAAGAAAAAGGGAAGAACACAGAGAGAATAAGGAAAGGGGAGGACACAGAAAGAATAAGAAAAAGGAAGGACACAGAGAGAATAAGAAAAGGGAAGGACACAGAAAGAATAGAAAAAGGGAAGGACACAGAAAAGAATTAAAAAGAAAGAGGGAAGGACACAGAAATAATAAAAAAAGGGAAGGGCACAGAGAGAATAAGGAAAGGGAAGAACACAGAAAGAATAAGAAAAGGGATGGACACAGAAAGAATAAGAAAAGGGAAGGACACAGAAAGAATATGAAAAGGGAAGGACACAGACAGAATAAGAAAAGGGAAGGACACAGAAAGAATAAGAAAAGGGATGGACACAGAGAGAATAAGAAAAGGGAAGGACACAGAAAGAATATGAAAAGGGAAGGACACAGAAAGAATGAGAAAGGGGAAGGACAAAGAAAGAATAAGAAAAGGGAAGGACGCAGAAAGAATAAGAAAACGGAAGGACACAGAAAGAATAAGAAACGGGAAGGACACAGAGAGAATAAGAAAAGGGAAGGACACGGAAAGAATAAGAAAGGGAAGGACACAGAAAAAGAATAAGAAAAGGGAAAGGACACAGAAAAGAATAAGAAAAGGGAAGGACACAGAAAAAGAATAAGAAAAGGGAAGGACACAGAAAGAATAAGAAAAGGGAAGGACACAGAAAAAGAATAAGAAAAAGGGAAGGACACAGAAAAGAATAAGGAAAGGAGGAAGGACACAGAAAGAATAAGAAAGGGGGAAGGACACAGAAAAAGAATAAGGAAGGGAAGGACACAGAAAAGAATAAGAAAAGGAAAGGACACAGAAGAATAAGAAAGGGGAAGGACACAGAAAGAATAGGAAAAGGGAAAGACATTTACAGAAAAAGAATAGGGAAGGACACAGAAAAGATAAGAGAAAAAGGGAAGGACACATAGAAGAGAATAAGAAAAGGGAAGGACACAGAAAGAGTAGAATAAGAAAAGAGAAGGACACAGAAAGAATAAGAAAGAGCAGGGAAAGGACACCAGAAAAGAATAAGAAAGGGAAGGACACAGAAAAAAGAATAAGAAAAGGGGAAGGACACATGAAAGAATAAGGAAGGGAAGGACACAGAAAAGAATAAGAAAGGGAAGGACACAGAAAGAATAAGGAAAGGAAAGGACACACTTGAAAAAAGAATAAGAAAAGGAGGGACACAGAGCTGAATAGAATAAGGGAAGGACACAGAAAGAATAAGAAAAGGGAAGGACACAGAAAGAAAGACAAGAGGAGAAAGCAAGACAGCCCGGCAAATCAGGAAGGGAAAGGAAGAGAGGAAAGAAAACAGGAGGGGAAATATAGAGAGGGGAGAAAGAAGAAAGATGGAAGAGAAAGAGACGTGGAATAAAGCAAAAGAATTAGAATAAAGGAGGCATAACGAAGGAACGATAAGAAGATCGCCCGTAAATCTATTCTTATTTCGATGTAGGTTTAAAAAAAAAAAAAAAAAAAAAAAAAAAAAAAAAAAAAAAATCTCCCTCCTTCTCTCTCACTCTTTCTTCTCCCGAATATTTGTTATTTAATTCAGTTCAAATACAATGCTAAATACACTTACCGGTCGACCTAATACGCCTAGACATCCGATAAAAAACTTCCGGCCATAACCCCAAGTAAATGAACTTCCTTATCTATTCGTTCATCCGTTATCACGTTTCATTTCCTCTTCCATTCGGTGTCTCCCTCTTAGGCACGCCGTTCCGAAGGGGTTTTTAGGTGTGGTTGGCGCGTTCTCTGTCTGTCTGTCTGTCTGTCTGTCTTTCTGTCTGTCTGTCTCTGTCTCTCTCTCTCTCTCTCTCTCTCTCTCTCTTTCTCTCGCTCTCTCGCTCTCTCTCTCTCTTTCTTTCTTTCTTTCTCTCTCTCTGTCTCTCTCTCTCTCTCTCTCTCTCTCTCTCTCTTCTCTCCCTCCTTCCTCCCCTCCCATCTCTCTCTCCCTCTTTCTCTCCCTCCTTCCCTCCCCCTCCCTCCCTCCCCTCCCTCCCTCCTTCCCTCCTCCCTCCCTCCCTCCTCTCACTCTCCCTCCCTCCCTCCACCCTCCCTCTCTCTCCCTCCCTCCTCCAGTCCCTCCGTCCCTCCCTCCTCCCCTTTCCCTTCCTCCTCCCTCCTCCCTCCCTCCCTCCCTTCCTCCTTCCTCCTCCCCTCCCTCTCTCTCTCTCCCTCTCCCTCCCTCCCTTCCTCCCTCCCTCCCTCCCTCCCTCCCTCCCCCTCCCTCCCCTCTCCTCCTTCCCCCTCCCTCCCTCCTCCCTCCCTCCTCTCCCTCCTCCCTCCCTCCCTCTCCCTCCTCCTCCCTCTCCCTCTCCTCCCTCCCCTCTCCTTCCCTCCCCCTCTCCCTCCCTACCTCCCTCCCCTCCCCTCCCTCCCTCTCCCTCCTCTCCTCTCCCTCTCCTCCCTCTCCCTCCTCTCCCTCCTCCCTCCCTCTCCCTCCCTTCCTCCTCCCTCCTCTCCTTCCTCCTCCTTCCCCACCTCCCTCCCCTTCCCTCCCTCCCTCCCTCTCCCTCCCTCCCGCCGGATGACAGCCGCGGAAGCCGTTGGAGTGGCTCACAGCAGCACTCACCTCGTGACAGGTAGGCGGCGACCGGCAGCCGGAGAGATCTCAATCTTTCTTTAATTACTTACAGGTTTCGGAGGTCGAGTTACCCGAGGGTGGGCGGGGAACTGTCTGGTTATCTGTCTCGCTATTTGTCTATCTGTCTCTTTCTGTCTGTCTGTTTATGTAACGCTGTATCTCTCTCTCTCTGTATCTCTCCTCTTTTTTCTCTCTCTCTTTGTATCTTTCTCTCTTTTTTTTTCTCTCTGTATCTCTCCTCTTTCTCTCTCTCTCTTTGTATCTCTCCTCTTTTTCTCTCTCTGGCCATCCTCTCCTCTTTTCTCTAGCTCTCTGTACCTCTCTCTCCTCTCTGTCTGTCTCTCTCTCCCTCTCTCTCTCTCTCTCTCTCTATCTCCTCCCTCTCTCTCTCTCTCTTTTCTTTCTCTCCCTCTCCCTCCCTCCCTCTATCTCTCTCTTTCTTCTCTCTCTCTCTCTCTCTCTCTCTCTCTCTCTCTCTCTCTCTCTCTCTCTCTCTCTCTCTCTCTCTCTCTCTCTCTCTCTCTCTCTCTCTCTCTCTCTCTCTCTCTCTCTCCCTCTCTCTCTCTTTTATCTTTCTCCTCTTTTTTTCTCTCTCTGTATCTCTCCTCTTTTCTCTCTCTCTCTTTATCTCTCTCCCTCTTTTTCTCTCTCTCTGTATCTCTCCTCTTTTCTCTAGCTCTCTCTCTTACCTCTCCTCTCCTCTCATCTGTCTGTCTCTCTCTCTCTCTCTATCTCCCTCCCTCCTCTATCTCTCTCCTCTTTCTTCCCTCCCCTCTCTCTCACTCCTCCCTCTATCTCTCTCTCTTTCTTCTCTCTCTCTCTCTCTCTCTCTCTCTCTCTCTCTCTCTCTCTCTCTCTCTCTCTCTCTCTCTCTCTCTCTCTCTCTCTCTCTCTCTCTCCCTCTCTCTCTCTCTCTCTCTTCCTCCCTCCATCTCTCTCTTTCTTCCCCTTCTCACTCACTCACTCATTCCCTTTCTCTCTCCCTCTCCCTCCGTGTGTGTGCACATTCCCCACCCTACCTGGCCGAGCGCTGGCCGTGTCTCTCCGCCGCGAATACCTACCTTGACAGCCCACCGCCTCAAGTGTCGACTGAGGGCGGGCTCGAGGTATGGGGATGCCAGAGAACGGAATGTAAGCAGATCGGCCGATCCACACACACGCACACACATAAAATTTAAGCGTACATGTAGACACACAGACGCACGAATGGGGATAGCTAGATCGTGTACACACAGACACACGAATGGAGATAGCTAGATCGTGTAGACATAGACACACGAATGGAGATGACCAGATCGTGTAGACATAGACACACGAATGGAGATGACCAGATCATGTAGACACAGACACACGAATGGAGAGAACTAGATATGGCTACGAAGCAGACACCAAACATATACACACGTACACTAACTTACGCACGTGCGCAAACACACACACACACACACAGACACACACACACACACTGACGCACACTCACATACAAAGACCCATAATTGCAAACACACACACAACACTCTCATGCACAGATGTAGCCGCAGGCAGTAAGCACATCAGCATGCACTCACACTAACATATGAACACAGAAAATACATATGAGTTCACTAGCGCAAGCACAAGCAGGAACTAACTCCAAAAGGAAAATATTCCACAATGCATTTCTTACATTTTCAGATAAGTTTAAAACTGAAATATCCTATTCAAGTGATCAATGAAGTGCAGTTAATAAATACCAAATTGAATTCATGTTAAATTTTATTTCCTTGTCAGTGGAGTAAAATCTCGACAATCGACAAATGATTTTTTTTTCGTTTAATTTTTTTTTTTGTGAATTATATCCATTGTTATATAACATTAGATTGAATCCAGTATATCACATTACCCAGTCTCTAAAAAATAAATTCAGAGATATAATTTAAAAAAAATACTTTATCCTAACATTAAAAGATTATCATCATTTAATATTACATCACCTCTAATACCACTATGATATAATGCTGCCATGCATAATATAAACCATTTCATTTAATTTTTTCTTATAATTCAAAATGTTGATATTAAAGTCTTCATTATGCTTCACTTCATCAATCATTCGAGATGACATATTTCATTCATTCACGAAGATGGATAGAGAGAAGCGAGAAAATATGAGAAAATCTGAGATTAAGAAAAAGAAACACAAAATAAGCCAACTAAGAATAAATAAAGAAAGAGAAAGAAAAACAGAAAGCGCGAGTAAGAGAGAAATGCAGATAATACTAAAACGGATACAGACTTAAAGCAGACAGAAAATGAATTTCAGAAATAGGCTTACCGCCATATTTTATTGTAAAAATTAATTTCTTATTTATTATTCATGATAAGTAGGGATCCAGCATTGCCATACTTACCAATATCATTACCATTATCATCATTATTATGATAATAATTACTATTATCATTATATCTATCGCTTATCATTTTCACTATGAGTGTTGCCACTATCACTATAATTGCCATATCTATCATTATTATTATTATTATTATCATTATTATTATTATTATTATTATTACTATTAGTTACTACCATCACCATCATTATCATTCCACAATAATAATAGTAAAAATAATAATTATTATCATCATTATCATTATACTATCGTTATTATAATAATGGTATCATCATTATCATCATCAAAATCATTATCATTATTACTTTTATTATCAATATCATTATTATCATTGTTATAATTACTATCATTATCACTATCACTACTGCCCTGATCTAATACGATCATCATCACCATTATCATCAATAAAGTCGATAATAATGATAAACCAATAATAATGAAATAAAAAAAGACTCTTAAAGACACTTAACATCCACAGCCCCTCCGCCACCTTCACCTCCCCCCACTCCCCACCCCACCCCACCACACCCCCACCCCCCGCCCCCACCTCACCCTCGTCAAGTCCACGTCTACGCACGCCCACCCAGCAACATACAACCCGCCCACAGCAACTCCTCGACGCCCACACTCTGAAGACATTCTATCTCACTCTCCAGCATACACACACAGACATGAGGGCAGTAAGCAAAGGATAATGAGAGAGAGAAAGAGAGAGAGAGAGAGAGAGAGAGAGAGAGAGAGAGAGAGAGAGAGAGAGAGAGAGAGAGAGAGAGAGAGAGAGAGAGAGAGAATGAGAGAAGGAGAAGGAGGAAGGAGGGATATAGGAGGAATGAGAGAGATGGAGAGATGGAGAGATGGAGAGATGGAGATATGGAGAAATGGAGAGATGGAGAGAGAGAGAGAGAGAGAGAGTCAGAGAGAGAGCAGAGAGAGAGAGAGAGAGAGAGAGAGGGAGGGAGAGGAGAGAGAGAGAGAGAGAGAGAGAGAGAGAGAGAGAGAGAGAGAGAGAGAGAGAGAGGAGTTTAGAGAGAGAGAAAGGGAGAGAGAGAGACAGAGGCAGAAAAAGAGGGCGAAATTACTTGAACAGGAATGCAGAGAGAGAGAGAGAGAGAGAGAGAGAAGAGAGAGAAGAGAGAGAGAGAGAGAGAGAGAAAACGAGATAGAGAGAGAACGAGTGAGAGAGAGAGAGGAGCGAGCGAGAGCAGAGAGAGAGAGAGAGAACAGTGAGGCTGAAGATAACAGTAGAGCTGAGAGCGAGAGAGAGAAAGAAAGAGAGGAGAGAGAGAGGAGAGAGAGAGAGAGAGAGAGAGAGAGAGAGAGAGAGAGAGAGAGAGAGAGAACGAGCGAGAGCGAGAGTGAGAGAGAGTGTGAACGAGAGAGAGCGAGAGAGAGAGAGAGAGAGAGAACGAGTGAGAGCGAGAGAGAGCGAATGCGAGAACGAGTGAGAACGAGCGAGAGAGAGAGAGAACGAGCCTGAGAGAGAGAACGAGCGTGAACGAGCGAAAGAGAGAGAGCGAGAGAGAGAGAGAGAACGAGTGAGAGCGAGAGAGAGAGAGCGACTGCATAGTGCATGGTGCATACGCCCGACCTTCGATGCTGCCAAGGCTAACACTCGAGTCAACGGCCGCCGATGCTTGCAAGATGAATCTCATCCTTGGAGCATCAGGCCGAGATGTGGGTGGGATGCTGGAGGAGAGAGAGAGAAGGAGAGAGAGGGAGAGGAGAGGGAGAGAGAGAGAGAGAGAGAGAGAGAGAGAGAGAGAGAGAGAGAGAAGGAGAGAGGAAAGAGAGAGAGAGAGGAGGGAGGGAGGGAAGGAGGGAGGAGGGAGGAGGGAGGGAGGGAGGGAGGGAGGGAGGGAGGGAGGAGGGAGAGAGGGAGAGAGGGAGGAGAGAGAGAGAGAGAGAGAGAGAGAGAGAGAGAGAGAGAGAGAGAGAGAGAGAGAGAGAGAGGGAGAAAAGTGGGGGGGGAGAGATGGGGGAGGAGAGGTAAAGGGAAAAGATAGAAAGAGAGAGAGAGAGAGAGAGAGAGAGAGAGAGAGAGAGAGAGAGAGAGAGAGAAAGAAGAAACAATCAAACAGACAGTCAGAGAGAAAAAGAGAGATGGAAAGAAACAGAAAGAGAAGGAAAGAATAAGAGAGAGAGGAGAGGGAAAGAAGAGAAATAGAAGCACAATGCATTCACACAGAACAAGCGAACAAATTAATAAACAAACGGTATACACAGATACAGGATGCGTGTGCACACATAATCCCATAACTAATTATATACAGACATACAAACAGACATAAACACAATCGCACTGACATACAGGCACACAAGCAGATACACACATAAACAAATGCAGACACATGCACGCGTATACAACCTACCCCCCCCCACCTCCCTTCCCTGCACCCCCCTCCCCCCCACCTCCCTTCCCTGCACCCCCCTCCCCCCCATCCCAACTCGTACCGCAAATTAAATTGAACAACAAAACAAACATCATTTTTTCCTCTCTCTCTCTCTCGCTGTCAGAATAAATGAATAACTGAATAAACTGATAAATAAACAAACAAACATTGTCTTGGAACTCGAATTGAATTAAACAGCGGCCAAAAACTTATGGAAAAAATAGCAGTTCCAGTCCGACCAGAAATTAAGTTAAGCATGCGAGCAAGTTCCATTGAATGAGCTGCATCTCAAAAAAAAAAAAAAAAAAAAAAAAATTAATGCTACGAGGAAGTTGGAGAGGAGAGAGGGGGAGGAGGAGGGAGGGAGGGGAGTGGAGAGGGAGAAGG
>NC_091579.1:4695860-4698360 GCF_042767895.1 Penaeus vannamei | reverse complement strand
TTAATACGATACACTGTGAACAAACTGTGTACTGGGGCTACTATTTGTACCACAGAGGACTTAATACGATACACTGTGAACAAACTGTGTACTGGGGCTACTATTTGTACCACAGAGGACTTAATACGATACACTGTGAACAAACTGTGTACTGGGGCTACTATTTGTACCACAGAGGACTTAGTACGATACACTGTGAACAAACTGTGTACTGGGGCTACTTTTTGCACCACAGAGGACTTAATACCACAGAGGACTTAATATGATACACTGTGAACAAACTGCGTACTGGGGCTACTTTTTGTACCACAGAGGACTTAATACGATACACTGTGAACAGACTGTGTACTGGGGCTACCATTTGTACCACGGAGGACTTAATACGATACACTGTGAACAAACTGTGTTCTGGGGCTACTTTTTGTACCACAGAGGACTTAAAAAGATACACTGTGAACAAACTGTGTATTGGGGCTACTTTTTGTACCACAGAGGACTTAAAACGATACACTGTGAACAAACTGTGTTCTGGGGCTACTATTTGTACCACAGAGGACTTACTACGATACACTGTGAACAAACTGTATACTGGGGCTACTATTTGTACCACAGAGGACTTAATACGATACACTGTGAACAAACTGTGTACGGGGGCTACTTTTTGTACCACAGAGGACTTAATACGATTTTTGAATCAAAGTTATATTCATCAGTTGCCGGTTGTGGATATTTCGTTGTCGGGAATGAGGTAGACATGGTAGTTGTGTAGGAAAAGGTTTGTATTGGTATTCTGAAAAGGTTTGTTGGGTTTTGTGCGAGTGTTTTTCTATTGTTGTTTTTTTCGTTTATTCCTTTTCTTGTATTTTCTTCTTCTTTTCTTTTTTTTAAGACTTATTTTCTTCCGTTTATCTTTTTTTCTTTTATTTTCCTTTCTTCTTCCTTTCTTTTTTTACGACTTATTTTCTCGTTTTATTTGGTTCCCTTTTGTGATGATTCTTTCTCTTCCATCTTCCTTCATCTTCACTTCTTGTTTTTCTTGCTCTTCTATTCTCTTTCTCTTCTTCCTTCTTCTTCTTTTCCTTCTATTCATTCTCCTCTTCCTCCTCATTTTCTTCCTGGTTTAATTCTCTCTCCACCTCCCCCTTTCTTCATAATCCTCTTCTTTTCTCTCCTCTTCCTTCTTCTCCTCTTCCTCCTCCTTTTCTTCCTGGTCTAATTCTCTCTCCGCCTCCCCCTTTCTTCTTAATCCTCTTGGTTTCTCTTTCTTTTTCTTCATATTCGTCTTACTGTTGTTGACTTAGTTGTTATTACTGTAGTTTTTGCCATTTCTTCTTCTTCTTCGTCATCATCATCTTCTTCTTCTTCTTCTTCTTCTTCGTCATTTTTTTCTTCTTCTTCTTCTTCGTCATCTTTTTCTTCTTCTTCTTCTTCGTCATCTTTTTCTTCTTCTTCTTCTTCTTCTTCTTCTTCTTCTTCGTCATCTTCCTGTTCTTTTTCTTGTTCTTCTTCGTCATCTTTCTTCTTCTTCTTCTTCTTCTTCGTCATCTTCCTCTTCTTTTTTTTCTCCTACTTCTTCTTCCTCCTCCTCCTCCTCCTCATCATCATCATCCTCTTCTTTTTCATCTTCTTCTTCTTCTTCTCATCATCATGTTTATGTTCTTGTTCTTCTACCTCTTCTCTTCTTCCACCTCCCATCATTTCATATGCCTTTACCACTTGCCAATATGAATTGATGAAAACTAGACTCAACAGACACCTCCCCCCCCCAAAAAAAAATAATAATAAAAAATAAAAAAGATAAAAAGTTGTTGATATATCCCCCCCCACCCCCCCAAAAAAAAAGAAAATAAAAATAAATAAAAAGTTGTTGATATATCTGGCTGCACATCACTACACACTATGCAATAAAATTAAATTCAAGTCTAGAGTGATACGGAATTTGACTCAACATTTGTAATACAATGTCAACTTGAGTGATTGAATATGCAATAGCTAGCTCGTATTACATGAATATATAATGTAAATAGATATACGATAGTGAGATTAAAAAATAAGAATGAATCGGAGAAGCAAAAACAAGAAAATTAATCCGTAAATAAAAGGACTTACATTTGTTTGTATAACAACACGAGTGGAAGCGAAGTATTAAGTACAGAAAATAGCGAAATACAAAGACAAAATTGATAGAACAATTGGTAGATAGACAGACACTACTTCTTCTCTCTACGTCCCTTCCCCTTTTCCTCTTTTCCTCCTGTTTCCCTGATTCATTTCCTCCCTTCTCCTTTCTCCTCATTCTTCCTTGGTTCCCTCCCTCCTCTCCTCCTTCGTTTCATTCTCCTCATTCCTCCATGCCCCTTGGATCCCTCTCTCTTCTCTCCTCCTCGTTTCTCTCTCCTCATTCCTCCATGACCCTTGGAGCCCTCTCTCTCCTCCCCCCCCCCTCTCCTCTCCTCCTCTCTCTCTCCCTCATTCCTCCATGCCCCTTGGATCCCTCTCT
>NC_091579.1:4688360-4690860 GCF_042767895.1 Penaeus vannamei | reverse complement strand
TGACATGTCGTGCGCTGGTTTCCTTCGGCTTCGTCCTTCAGCGTCTTCAGGTTTCACTTCAGGGTTCAATTCAGACTTCACTTCAGGAATCACTTCATACTTCACTTCAAACTTCATTTTAGGCTTCATTTCAAACTCCACTTTAGGATTTCACTACAAACTTCACTTCAGACTCCACTTCAGGATTCACTTCAAGCTTCACTTCAATTTTCACTTCAGACTCCACTTCAAACTTCATTTCAAATTTCACTTCAAGCTTCACTTCAATTTTCACTTCAGACTCCACTTCAAACTTCATTTAAAATTTCACTTCAAGCTTCACTTCAGACCATTTCAAATTTCACTTCAGATTCCACTTCAAACCTCACCTTTTTTTTTCAAAATTCACTTCAAAATTTACTTCAAACTTCACTTCAAACTCCACTTCAAACCTCACTTCAACCTTCACTTCAAACCTCACTTCAGACTTCACTTCAGACCTCACCGTCACTCGACTTCACTTCGCTCCATCTGAGACTAGTGACTTCACACATCACTCGCGACTGAGACTTTAGAACTTAACGATGGTAATATCCTCTTTGGCTTGTTTGTGTTATGTTCTCGATGTGTTCGGACTGCTGGCTGTTGGCCTCGTTGGCTGTTGGTTGTTAGCCTGCGTTTTGGTTCGTCTTTTATTTTTTTTATTCTCTCTCTTTCTCTTCTTTCTCTTTCTCTCTTCTTACCTCATCTCTCTTTCTCTCTCTCCCTCCTTACCTCATTCTCTCGTCCCCCAGGCAGCTTACCTCCTTTCTTCTCTCTTTCACTCTTTCTTTCATTCTTTCATTCTCTCGCTTTTCTCTCTTCATTCATTCTTCTTTTTCTTCTTGTCTTCCTATCTCTATATTCCTTTTTTATCCTCACTTCACGTTGTTTCCCTCCATGCTTCCCTCTTTTTTATCTCCCTTCTTTCTTCCTCCCTTTTTCCCATTTTCTTCTCCCCTCTTTACCTTTTCTTCCCCGTTTTTTCTCCCCTACTTCCTTCTCTCCCCCTCCCTCTCTCCCTTTTCTTCTCACTTGTCGCATTTTCATCTTCCCTACTTCCTCTTCTCCTCTGTCTCTCCCATTTTTACTCCCCTCCCTCCCTCCCTCCTTCATCTCCTCCTCCTCCACCTTCTCTAACTTTCCTCCCTTTCTTCCTCCCCTCCCTCCCTCCCTCCTTCCTTCCCTCGTCTCCCCAACGCCTCAAGGAAAATCCAAGTGTTTGCATGTTAACTCAAGCTTCAGGTCAGCGAGGATTACAACAGCTTGTTTTTGGGGCGAAACTTCGCTCGGTCTTGTAATGGCCGCTTTTGAAGTGCGTGAGGATATCTTGGTTTTGCTTTTGCCTTCTTGATATTTCTTATTCTTCGTCTTTAAAGGGAATTAGTTCGAATCTGTCTCTCTCTTTCTTTCTTTCTTTCTCTCTCTCTCTCTCTTGATTTTGATTTTGCCTTCTTGTTATTTCTTATTCTTTGTCTTCAATGGAATTAGCTTTTTTTTTCTCTCTCTCTCTCTTGATTTTGCTTTTGCCTTCTTGCTATTTCTTATTCTTTGTCTTCAATGGAATTAGCTTTTTTTTTCTCTCTCTCTCTCTCTTGATTTTGCTTTTGCCTTCTTGCTATTTCTTATTCTTTGTCTTTAAATGGAATTAGTTCGAATCAGTCTCTCAGTCTCTTTCTTTCCCTTTCCCTCTCTTGATTTTGCTTTTGCCTTCTTGTTATTTCTTATTCTTTGTCTTTAAATGGAATTAGTTTCTTCTCTCTCTCTCTCTTTCTCTCCTCCCCTCCCTCCCTCCCTCCCTCCTTCCTTCCCTCCCCTTCCCAACGCCTCAAGGAAAATCCAAGTGTTTGCATGTTAACTCAAGCTTCAGGTCAGCGAGGATTACAACAGCTTTTTGAGGGCAGAAATTCCTTTCGCTCTTTAAATGGGGTTTTGAGTTCGAATCAGGATCTCTCTGGTTGTACGTTTTCCTTCTTGCTATTTCTTATCCTTTATCTTTAGGTGAAATTAGTTTCTTCTCTCTTTCTTTCTTTCTCTCTTGATTTTGCTTTTGCCTTCTTGTTATTTCTTATGCTTTGTCTTTAAATGGAATTAGTATCTTTTCTCTCTCTCTCTGTCTCTCTCTCTCTCTCTCTCTCTCTCTCTCTCTCTCTCTCTCTCTCTCTCTCTCTCTCTCTCTCTCTCTTTCTCTCTCTCTCTTGATTTTGCTTTTGCCTTCTTGCTATTTCTTATTCTTTGTCTTTAAATGAAATTAGTTTCTTCTCTCTCTCTCTCTCTTTCTTTCTTTCTCTCGTCCCGTCTCTCTCTCTCTCTCTCTTGATTTTGCTTTGGCCTTCTTGCTATTTCTTACTCTTCGTTTTTAAATGAAATTAGTTTCTTCTCTCTCTCTTTCTTTCTTTCTTTCTCTCGTCTCTCTCTCTCTCTTGATTTTGATTTTGCCTTCTTGCTATTTCTTATTCTTTGTCTTTAAATGGGAATTAAG
>NC_091579.1:4678360-4680860 GCF_042767895.1 Penaeus vannamei | reverse complement strand
AATGAATATAATCTTGGCCTCGTCTATATAAAAAGATTATGTAAACAAATAAAATTACTTCCATAAAACGTAATTATCATCTGAAACAAACAAACAAGCAAACAGGGGTTTAGGACGGAACCGTGTTCGGATTTGTACAATTCAGTTTTTTGCAGAGAATTTCAAACCGGTTTCCTAATAAATATATGATATAAAGTGGTATCTCGGGTCTATTAGAGGTAATCTTAGCCTCGTTTACATAAAAAATCATGTAAACAAATAAAACTCCCCATAAACTCCACTCATAAAACGTAATTTTTCACTGAAACAAACGGACAAGCAAACAGGGTTTTAAGATTGACAAATTAGATCATTTTATTTAAAAATTGGCACAGTGTAAAGACATATTATCTTACTAAATAAATGGAAATATTTTTTTGTGGAATTAATTGACAATTTATAATATGAAATGAACTATCTTCCTGAAATTAAAGTCAGTTATGACAATGATGATGATAATGATGATAATAATGATTATGATGATAGTAATAATATTAATTGTAACAAAAGAAATAATAACTATAACAATAAAAAATGATAATAGTAATGATAATAATGATAATGGGAATAATCATAATCTTAATAGTAGTGAAAATAATGATGAAAATGATGATGATAATAATGATTGTGATGATTGATAGTAACAATAGAGAGAGATAATAACCATAACCATGAAAATAATAACAGTAGAAATAATGATGATAATAACAATACTCAAAAACTTAATAGTATTGAAAATTATGATAATAAAAGTGATGCGCCGATGATGATGAAGATAATGATGTTAATAGTAATAGCAATAATGATAATGATAATTATAAGGATAATGATAATGATAATAACATTAATGATCATAATGATAATGATAATAATTGTAGTAATTATAGTAGTAGTAATAGTAATAATAAAAATGACAATGATAATGATAATAATAATAATAATAATAATAATAATAATAATAATAATAATAATAATAATACAATAATGATAACAATGGTAATAATGATAATAATAATAATAATAATAATAATAATAATAATAATAAAAATGATAATAATAATAATAATAATGATAATAATGATAATAATGATAATGATAATAATAATAATAATGGTAATAATGACAATGATAATAATAATGAAAATGAAAATGATACATTATTTGATAGTAATAACAATACCAAAAATGACAAGAACATAAAAATCAGCAACAACAATACATAACAAAAATAAAGAAAAAAATAAATCCGAAACACAAAAGCTAGATATAAATGCATTGAAAATCACCAAAAAAAATCGAGCGGGAAGAGGCGAGAGAGAAAGAAGAGAGAGAAGAGAGGAGAGAGAGAGAAAGAAGAGAGGAGAAAGGAAGAAAAAAGAGAGGAGAGAGGAGAGAGAGAGAAAAAATAGAAGAAAGGAGAGAGGAGAAAAAAAGAAGAGAGGAGAGAAAAAAAAAGAGAGTAAAGAGAGAGAAGAAAGGAGAGAGGCGAGAGGAGAGAGAAAAGAAGAGAGAGAAGAGAGGAGAGAGGAAGAAAGAAGAGAGGAGAAGGGAAGAAAGAAGAGAGGAGAGAGGAAGACAGAAGAGAGTGGAGAAGAGAGAGAAAAGAAGAGAGAGCAGAGAGGAGAGAGGAAGAAAGAAGAGAGGAGAGAGAAGAGATGAAAGAGGAGAGTGGCGAGAGGAGAGAGAAAAGAAGAGAGAATAGAGAGGCGAGAAGAGAGAGGAGACAGACGAGAAGAGAGAAGAGGGAGGAGAGAAACGAGAAGAGAGAGGAGACAGACAAGAATAGAGAAGAGAGAGGAGAGAAACGAGAAGAGAGAGGAGACAGACGAGAAGAGAGAAGAGGGAGGAGAGACGCATGAGAAGAAAGAAGAAAAAGACGATCACCGAGAGAAGAGAGGCGAGAAGAGAGAAGAGAGAGACGCATGAGAAGAAAGAGGAGAGAGACGAGAAGAGAGACAAGAGAGCCAAGAAGAGAGGAGAGAGAGACGCATGAGAAAGAGAGAAAGAGAGAGACGCATGAGAAGAAAGAGGAGAGAGACGATCACCGAGAGAAGAGAGGCGAGAAGAGAGAGAAGAGAGGCGAGAAGAGAAGAGAGGCGAGAAGAGAAGAGAGGCGAGAAGAGAAGAGAGGCGAGAAAGAAGAGAGGCGAGAAGAGAAGAGAGGCGAGAAGAGACACGAGAGAGAGGCGAGAAGAGAAGAGAAGAGAGGAGAGAAGAGAAGAGAGGCGAGAAGAGAGAGAAGAGAGGCGAGAAGAGAGAGAAGAGAGGCGAGAAGAGAGAGAAGAGAGGCGAGAAGAGAGAGAAGAGAGGCGAGGAGAGAAGAGAGGCGAGAAGAGAAGAGAGGCGAGAAGAGAAGAGAGGCGAGAAGAGAAGAGAGAGAAGAGAGACGGTCATCGAGAGAAGAGAGGCGAGAAGAGAGAGAAGAGAGGCGAGAAGAGAGGGGAATTGGCGCACATCTGTA
>NC_091579.1:4658360-4660860 GCF_042767895.1 Penaeus vannamei | reverse complement strand
TTATGTATTAAGGATAAAAAGATTCCGAAAATATATACTTCTGTAATGATATAAATAGTAATGATAGCATCATAGTGAGAAAATCAAGAATTATAGTGATTCTGATATCCGTTATAAGATAGCGAAAATACCAGTGCTTATAACAGCCTTATTAATGATAACAATAATGATGTTCAAGTAAGAGTGATAACAAAAAAACAATAAAGAAAATACTGTTAAAGACTGTAAAGGGAACTTAGACATCCAATATCAACTTTCTGGTGAACATCGCAAAATCTATTCCTCAAGAAATCGTATCAATTTTGTGGAATTATAGATTCTCAATAATGATGTAACTTACTCAGAATGGGAAATGCCTGTGTTCTGTTCTGGGTACTCGGAGAAGGGGTAAGAATATTCGCTCGTTCAGTTTCTTTTGCCTTATTTTCTTTGTTTGACATTTACAAAACGAGTTGATCGCTTGTACAAAATGGCATTTGTTTTTTCTTTTTTTTTCTTTTTTTTTGCCCTATTTTCTTTGCTTATTCACTTAATACCAAGATAGCAATACGAGTTGGTCGCTTTTACACAAGGCATTTGTTCTTTTTTCTTTCTTTTTCTTTTTTTTTTACCTTATTTTCTTTGTTTGACATTTACAAAACGAGTTGATTGCTTGTGCAAAAGGCTTTTTTTTTTTTTTTTTTTTTTTTTGCCTTATTTTCTTTGCCTGACATCTACTTAATACCAAGATAACAAAACGAGTTGGTCGCTTTTACACAAGATATTTGCTCTTTTTTTTCTTTCTTTCTTTCTTTCTTTTTTTTTTGCCTTATTTTCTTTGCCTGACATCTACCTAATACCAAGATAACAAAACGAGTTGGTCGCTTGTACAAAAGACGAGGGAGAGACGGTAATAACCCTTTCCCAAATAACCCGCCGTCAACACCACCGACAGTCTTCCCGGATGTCGTGCCGGTACACAAACAAAAACAAAAAAACTACTAAACTAAAACTACTACTAAAAACTACTAACTAAACTACTAAGGAGACACGGACTTGCAAATCACCGGAGGGACTTGTCTTCAAAACTTCTGGCGAACATACTAAAGGTGGAGGCGCCGAGTACTGAAGAATAGGTCAGACAAGAGCTCTGTAACCTCTTAAAGGCTGCGTCACACTAGCACTTTTTCCGTCAATTTTTGGACAATTTTGTTTAATATAAATACAAACATTCTCGAATATAGCTCTTGATCTGATAAATTTTTTGACAATTTTATATAACATTCGAATATAGCTCTTGATTTGACTGTGCTTAGCTGAAAAAGTTGACGGAAAGGTTTTCAGACGGAAACGATCATTATCGTCTGATTGGAGAATCGACAATTCGCTCAAAAATTGACAAAATTTCAGAACATTGTCAAAAACTTGACGGAAAAAGGCTCTATCACATTCACTTTTCCGTCATTTTCTGCGTTTTCATCTGAATCGTTTGAAGTATCGTTTGCAAACGGAACAGCTCCCAGACGAAGAAGGTTACGACCGTTTCCGTCTGACAAATTTTCGTCTTGTGCTGTTAATAGATTAGATAGGATGAGTGAATATAAACACAAGCTGATATTTTAGAACACTCGTATATACAATATGCATAATCATATTTCTTTAAAATAACGTAATGTATATGAAAATATTGGTGTCATTCCCGGGACCTCACTCCGATAGCGGAAAGTTCATTCGGAAATGCAAAAAAATGACGGAAAAAGTGATAGTGTGATAGGGCCTTTTAAGACTTGCGCCTCACTTGTTTACAGAAGAAACCGTCGATATCCTAGCAAGATCTGAGACACAGAGAAGGAATTACCCTTTCATAAAATTCCTGTGCGGCAAGAATGGCCAGACCTGAATATAGTGATCGGAGTCAAGGACAGGAAACCTTTAACAACCTATCTTGCCATGTAACGATCATGATTATAAAGAATATTGGACAATTTTAAACAAGTTGACCATATTGTGGCACTGATCAGGAGGCAGAAACCGACAAAGGAACAGAAGGCTTTATCACCAAAACAAAAACAAAATAGATATACTTAATATTCACTTGTTTATTTAGTTAAGCCTCGGAGGGCATCGACTGCCAGGAAGAACTAATAGAACACTTGAAGAAATACAACAGTTAATTCTTTAAATATTCTAATGTATCTACAACACCTTTAATTATATTTCTGCACTTGAAGAAATAATACAACAAGTAATTCCAAAAACAGTCTAATATACCTACAACACCCTTAATTATATTTTTGCACTTGAAGAAATTATACAACAATGAAGTCCTAAAACAGTCTAATATACCTACAACACCCTTAATTGTGTCTCTGTTCACTACGTAGTCATCAGTCAATACCTACTACAACACCCTCAATTATATTTCCGTTCACTACGTAGTCATCAGTCAATACCTAATACAACACCCTTAATTATATTTCTGTTCACTACGTAGTCATCAGTCATCCCGTATTTAAAGTCA
>NC_091579.1:4645860-4648360 GCF_042767895.1 Penaeus vannamei | reverse complement strand
AGTGTGGCTTTTGTGGCCGGTTATGCAAAGTGCCAAGTGTGGCTTTTGTGGCCGGTTATGCAAAGTGCCAAGTGTGGCTTTTGTGGCCGGTTATGCAAAGTGCCAAGTGTGGCTTTTGTGGCCGGTGATTCAGGGGCGTCATGGAGGTGAGGGGATGGGCAGGTTCTCCCAGCTGAGGGGAAATCATGAGGGGCGTGGTCTTACCATGGGATTACCCCTAGGCAGAGGCGGTGGGAGGGTGTCATGCAACAACATGGCTGGCCGGGATCATTGCCGAGACAGTGCCGGTGTAGTGCCAGGCCTAAGGAGTGTTTCGAAGGGCGATCAGCTGGGATGGACGGCAAGGGTTATCGGCGGAGGGGACAGGGAGGACTCACAAGGGCGTGGAAGGAGATGGCGGGGGTTCCGGTGTTCGAACGAGTTGCCCTGCGTGAAAGAACGAGCAGGGCCGCAGCGCAGGGACGACGAAGGTGCAGCAGGGTCATGGCAGAAGAGCGGCGAAGGCATATGGCGCTGCCGCGAGAGGGCCTGCTATTCTGAGCGAAGGGACAGGGCAGTGAAATACGCAGCTGGAGGGCAGTACACGAACGGCAATAGCTTGACAGGGACACAGCTCAGGAACGACGAAGGTGCAGCAGGAGTATGGCGCAGTAACGACGAAAGAATTGACAGGGTCTGCTGTTCCTTTCGAAGGCGCAGGACGACGCAGACGCAGCAGGAGCAACGAAGGGCGCAGCAAGTGAAGGGCAAATACCGCAGCGGGCATCATAGGATTACCGGAGAAGCTGTACTCTTGCAGCAAGGATTGAAGAGGACGCACTGAGAGCATAGATCAGACTTACCAGGCTTCGGGTCGACGAAAACTGGGGGGCTTACAGAAAGAGTGAATTCCGGGGTCACTGCCTTGAATTCGGTCAGGAAGAGGTCAAGGTCAAGTAGGGGACGTGGCTGACCGACATCTCCGCGGGGTCAAGCACGCTCCGTGGAAATCATGTGACGAAAGTATGCTGTTCCTTCCTTCTGCTTTTTATTACTAAATCGTGTTCGCATGATTTTCAATCTACATATTCAGCATTTGCTTGGCTAATTAAATCCTTATATGGATATGTTACTGGTGCACTCTGAATTTGCTTTGGAATTAATAGTGTTAGGCTATTTATATTTGAAGCACATGATTCCTTAAAGTTTATCTAAAAATCTGGCTTTTTGTTTTGTATCTAAGGACACACACACGCGCACACACACACAGACACACACACACATACACACACACACACACACACACACACACACACACACACACACGCACACACACACACACACACACATATCAAATAACATACAGAAATTATATTCCAAAACCCGAAAAAAAAACACTAGACCTTCCACACTCAAAGACATTCCCAATAAAACCCCCTTTACCATCTTCTTCTCCTTTGCAATATAGATGCAAATTGCCCTCGTGACCTTCTCTCTAATCCCTTTCCGAAGTACTCAGGGTGTAGTTAATCATCTCATCTGCATACCAACCAGGCTTTTTGCATATGGAACGAAGTCGACGGAAGTTTAATTATTTATTGTGGCGCTGGGAAGGGATTTCATGTCAATGGGAGATCAGGAGTTAGGTCGTCTTGGCTTCGTTTTTTTTTTTTTTTTTTGGTTATCAAATTTTAGGAAGGGTGATTCTTGTTATCATCTTCACTTGTGGTTTTTGATACTTATTATTTTTATCATGTTTATATTTCATTTTGGGTGATATCTCTATTGCTCTAACTACTATTATCGATATTAATATCATTATTATTATTTCCATGATAAGTATTTTCATCATTATTTTCATAATCAGTATTATTTTCATTATGATTACTGCAATTGTTAATAATGTTTCATTACTATTGCTATTACTGTTATTGTCATTATAAAAATTTCGTTATTATCATTATTGCTAGTGCTGTTATTATTATCATCATAACTATTTTTTCCTATTCTATTATCATTTTTGTTATTATTATCGTTATCATCATCATTATTGTTATTAGTCTTTTTATCATTATTATAATGATTACTTTATTATCATATATATCATTATCGCCATTATTTACATCAGTATCATTATCATCACCATTACCATTATTACCATCAGTATCACCATTCACATCATCACCACCACCAGTATTTCTATCAGCTTTGTTATCATCATCACCACTATCATTATTATCATCATCAATTACATCGCTCTAAAGTTATTATTATTATTAGGATCGAGGCGATTGAGATAGAGGAAGAGAAAGGAGGTGGGGAAGGAGAAGAGAAGTTGAAGAAGTTGAAGAAGAAGTGGAAGTGGGCGGGGTGGGGGTGGGGGTGGGGGGGGGGATGATAGGGAAAGGTGGAGGGAGAGGGAGAGGAAAAGGGAGAGAGGGGGAGAGAGAGTAGAAGGATGAGGGTGAGAGAGAGGGAGAGAGGAGTACTTGGTCTATGGTATTTCAACGGGACTCGTTTG
>NC_091579.1:4614760-4634760 GCF_042767895.1 Penaeus vannamei | reverse complement strand
CCTCTTACTACCTCTTTCATCTGTATCTTTCGCGAAGAGCTGGAACAAGGGTGGTCGTTCAGAGCGCCATCCTCTTAGTACCTTTTTCATCTGTATCTTTCGCGAAGAGCTGGAACAAGGGTGGTCGTTCAGAGTGCCTTCCTCTTACTACCTTTTTCATCTGTATCTTTCGCGAAGAGCTGGAACAAGGGTGGTCGTTCAGAGTGCCTTCCTCTTAGTACCTTTTTCATCTGTATCTTTCGCGAAGAGCTGGAACAAGGTCGGTCGTTCAGAGTGCCTTCCTCTTAGTACCTTTTTCATCTGTATCTTTCGCGAAGAGCTGGAACAAGGGTGGTCGTTCAGAGTGCCCTCCTCTTAGTACCTTTTTCATCTGTATCTTTCGCGAAGAGCTGGAACAAGGGTGGTCGTTCAGAGTGCCCTCCTCTTACTACCTCTTTCATCTGTATCTTTCGCGAAGAGCTGGAACAAGGTCGTTCAGAGTGCCATCCTCTTACTACCTCTTTCATCTGTATCTTTCGCGAAGAGCTGGAACAAGGGTGGTCGTTCAGAGTGCCCTCCTCTTACTACCTCTTTCATCTGTATCTTTCGCGAAGAGCTGGAACAAGGTCGGTCGTTCAGAGTGCCCTCCTCTTACTACCTTTTTCATCTGTATCTTTCGCGAAGAGCTGGAACAAGGTCGTTCAGAGTGCCATCCTCTTACTACCTCTTTCATCTGTATCTTTCGCGAAGAGCTGGAACAAGGGTGGTCGTTCAGAGTGCCCTCCTCTTACTACCTCTTTCATCTGTATCTTTCGCGAAGAGCTGGAACAAGGTCGGTCGTTCAGAGTGCCCTCCTCTTACTACCTCTTTCATCTGTATCTTTCGCGAAGAGCTGGAACAAGGTCGGTCGTTCAGAGTGCCCTCCTCTTACTACCTTTTTCATCTGTATCTTTCGCGAAGAGCTGGAACAAGGGTGGTCGTTCAGAGTGCCCTCCTTTTCCTACCTCTTTCATCTGTATCTTTCGCGAAGAGCTGGAACAAGGTCGTTCAGAGTGCCCTCCTCTTACTACCTTTTTCATCTGTATCTTTCGCGAAGAGCTGGAACAAGGTCGTTCAGAGTGCCATCCTCTTAGTACCTTTTTCATCTGTATCTTTCGCGAAGAGCTGGAACAAGGGTGGTCGTTCAGAGTGCCTTCCTCTTACTACCTTTTTCATCTGTATCTTTCGCGAAGAGCTGGAACAAGGGTGGTCGTTCAGAGTGCCATCCTCTTACTACCTTTTACATCTGTATCTTTCGCGAAGAGCTGGAACAAGGTCGGTCGTTCAGAGTGCCATCCTCTTAGTACCTTTTTCATCTGTATCTTTCGCGAAGAGCTGGAACAAGGTCGTTCAGAGTGCCATCCTCTTAGTACCTTTTTCATCTGTATCTTTCGCGAAGAGCTGGAACAAGGGTGGTCGTTCAGAGTGCCATCCTCTTCCTACCTTTTTCATCTGTATCTTTCGCGAAGAGCTGGAACAAGGGTGGTCGTTCAGAGTGCCCTCCTCTTAGTACCTTTTTCATCTGTATCTTTCGCGAAGAGCTGGAACAAGGGTGGTCGTTCAGAGTGCCATCCTCTTAGTACCTTTTTCATCTGTATCTTTCGCGAAGAGCTGGAACAAGGTCGTTCAGAGTGCCATCCTCTTAGTACCTTTTTCATCTGTATCTTTCGCTAAGAGCTGGAACAAGGTCGGTCGTTCAGAGTGCCTTCCTCTTAGTACCTTTTTCATCTGTATCTTTCGCGAAGAGCTGGAACAAGGGTGGTCGTTCAGAGTGCCATCCTCTTAGTACCTTTTTCATCTGTATCTTTCGCGAAGAGCTGGAACAAGGGTGGTCGTTCAGAGTGCCATCCTCTTAGTACCTTTTTCATCTGTATCTTTCGCGAAGAGCTGGAACAAGGTCGGTCGTTCAGAGTGCCCTCCTCTTACTACCTCTTTCATCTGTATCTTTCGCGAACAGCTGGAACAAGGGTGGTCGTTCAGAGTGCCATCCTCTTAGTACCTTTTTCATCTGTATCTTTCGCGAAGAGCTGGAACAAGGGTGGTCGTTCAGAGTGCCCTCGTCTTCCTCCTACCTTTTTCGTCTGTATCTTTCGCGAAGAGCTGGAACAAGGTCGGTCGTTCAGAGTGCCCTCCTCTTACTACCTTTTTCATCTGTATCTTTCGCGAAGAGCTGGAACAAGGGTGGTCGTTCAGAGTGCCCTCGTCTTCCTCCTACCTTTTTCGTCTGTATCTTTCGCGAAGAGCTGGAACAAGGTCGGTCGTTCAGAGTGCCCTCCTCTTACTACCTCTTTCATCTGTATCTTTCGCGAACAGCTGGAACAAGGGTGGTCGTTCAGAGTGCCATCCTCTTAGTACCTTTTTCATCTGTATCTTTCGCGAAGAGCTGGAACAAGGGTGGTCGTTCAGAGTGCCATCCTCTTAGTACCTTTTTCATCTGTATCTTTCGCGAAGAGCTGGAACAAGGGTGGTCGTTCAGAGTGCCATCCTCTTACTACCTTTTTCATCTGTATCTTTCGCGAAGAGCTGGAACAAGGTCGGTCGTTCAGAGTGCCATCCTCTTAGTACCTTTTTCATCTGTATCTTTCGCGAAGAGCTGGAACAAGGTCGGTCGTTCAGAGTGCCATCCTCTTAGTACCTTTTTCATCTGTATCTTTCGCGAAGAGCTGGAACAAGGGTGGTCGTTCAGAGTGCCATCCTCTTACTACCTTTTTCATCTGTATCTTTCGCGAAGAGCTGGAACAAGGTCGTTCAGAGTGCCATCCTCTTACTACCTTTTTTCATCTGTATCTTTCGCGAAGAGCTGGAACAAGGGTGGTCGTTCAGAGTGCCCTCCTCTTACTACCTTTTTCATCTGTATCTTTCGCGAAGAGCTGGAACAAGGGTGGTCGTTCAGAGTGCCCTCCTCTTACTACCTCTTTCATCTGTATCTTTCGCGAAGAGCTGGAACAAGGGTGGTCGTTCAGAGTGCCATCCTCTTAGTACCTTTTTCATCTGTATCTTTCGCGAAGAGCTGGAACAAGGGTGGTCGTTCAGAGTGCCTTCCTCTTACTACCTTTTTCATCTGTATCTTTCGCGAAGAGCTGGAACAAGGGTGGTCGTTCAGAGTGCCTTCCTCTTACTACCTCTTTCATCTGTATCTTTCGCGAAGAGCTGGAACAAGGGTGGTCGTTCAGAGTGCCCTCCTCTTCCTCCCTTTTTCATCTGTATCTTTCGCGAAGAGCTGGAACAAGGGTGGTCGTTCAGAGTGCCCTCCTTTTCCTACCTTTTTCATCTGTATCTTTCGCGAAGAGCTGGAACAAGGTCGGTCGTTCAGAGTGCCATCCTCTTAGTACCTTTTTCATCTGTATCTTTCGCGAAGAGCTGGAACAAGGGTGGTTGTTCAGAGTGCCATCCTCTTATTACCTTTTTCATCTGTATCTTTCGCGAAGAGCTGGAACAAGGGTGGTCGTTCAGAGTGCCATCCTCTTAGTACCTCTTTCATCTGTATCTTTCGCGAAGAGCTGGAACAAGGGTGGTCGTTCAGAGTGCCATCCTCTTAGTACCTTTTTCATCTGTATCTTTCGCGAAGAGCTGGAACAAGGGTGGTCGTTCAGAGTGCCCTCCTCTTAGTACCTTTTTCATCTGTATCTTTCGCGAAGAGCTGGAACAAGGTCGTTCAGAGTGCCTTCCTCTTAGTACCTTTTTCATCTGTATCTTTCGCGAAGAGCTGGAACAAGGTCGTTCAGAGTGCCTTCCTCTTAGTACCTTTTTCATCTGTATCTTTCGCGAAGAGCTGGAACAAGGGTGGTCGTTCAGAGTGCCCTCCTCTTACTACCTCTTTCATCTGTATCTTTCGCGAAGAGCTGGAACAAGGGTGGTCGTTCAGAGTGCCATCCTCTTACTACCTTTTTCATCTGTATCTTTCGCGAAGAGCTGGAACAAGGTCGGTCGTTCAGAGTGCCCTCCTCTTAGTACCTCTTTCATCTGTATCTTTCGCGAAGAGCTGGAACAAGGGTGGTCGTTCAGAGTGCCTTCCTCTTACTACCTCTTTCATCTGTATCTTTCGCGAAGAGCTGGAACAAGGTCGTTCAGAGTGCCTTCCTCTTACTACCTTTTTCATCTGTATCTTTCGCGAAGAGCTGGAACAAGGGTGGTCGTTCAGAGTGCCATCCTCTTAGTACCTTTTTCATCTGTATCTTTCGCGAAGAGCTGGAACAAGGTCGTTCAGAGTGCCTTCCTCTTACTACCTTTTTCATCTGTATCTTTCGCGAAGAGCTGGAACAAGGTCGGTCGTTCAGAGTGCCATCCTCTTAGTACCTTTTTCATCTGTATCTTTCGCGAAGAGCTGGAACAAGGGTGGTCGTTCAGAGTGCCATCCTCTTACTACCTTTTTCATCTGTATCTTTCGCGAAGAGCTGGAACAAGGGTGGTCGTTCAGAGTGCCATCCTCTTACTACCTCTTTCATCTGTATCTTTCGCGAAGAGCTGGAACAAGGTCGTTCAGAGTGCCATCCTCTTAGTACCTCTTTCATCTGTATCTTTCGCGAAGAGCTGGAACAAGGTCGGTCGTTCAGAGTGCCCTCCTCTTACTACCTTTTTCATCTGTATCTTTCGCGAAGAGCTGGAACAAGGGTGGTCGTTCAGAGTGCCCTCCTCTTACTACCTCTTTCATCTGTATCTTTCGCGAAGAGCTGGAACAAGGGTGGTCGTTCAGAGTGCCATCCTCTTAGTACCTTTTTCATCTGTATCTTTCGCGGAGAGCTGGAACAAGGGTGGTCGTTCAGAGTGCCTTCCTCTTACTACCTTTTTCATCTGTATCTTTCGCGAAGAGCTGGAACAAGGGTGGTCGTTCAGAGTGCCTTCCTCTTACTACCTTTTTCATCTGTATCTTTCGCGAAGAGCTGGAACAAGGGTGGTCGTTCAGAGTGCCTTCCTCTTACTACCTTTTTCATCTGTATCTTTCGAGAAGAGCTGGAACAAGGGTGGTCGTTCAGAGTGCCTTCCTCTTACTACCTTTTTCATCTGTATCTTTCGCGAAGAGCTGGAACAAGGGTGGTCGTTCAGAGTGCCTTCCTCTTACTACCTTTTTCATCTGTATCTTTCGCGAAGAGCTGGAACAAGGGTGGTCGTTCAGAGTGCCTTCCTCTTACTACCTTTTTCATCTGTATCTTTCGCGAAGAGCTGGAACAAGGGTGGTCGTTCAGAGTGCCTTCCTCTTACTACCTTTTTCATCTGTATCTTTCGCGAAGAGCTGGAACAAGGGTGGTCGTTCAGAGTGCCTTCCTCTTACTACCTTTTTCATCTGTATCTTTCGAGAAGAGCTGGAACAAGGGTGGTCGTTCAGAGTGCCATCCTCTTAGTACCTTTTTCATCTGTATCTTTCGCGAAGAGCTGGAACAAGGGTGGTCGTTCAGAGTGCCATCCTCTTATTACCTTTTTCATCTGTATCTTTCGCGAAGAGCTGGAACAAGGGTGGTCGTTCAGAGTGCCATCCTCTTAGTACCTTTTTCATCTGTATCTTTCGCGAAGAGCTGGAACAAGGGTGGTCGTTCAGAGTGCCATCCTCTTATTACCTTTTTCATCTGTATCTTTCGCGAAGAGCTGGAACAAGGGTGGTCGTTCAGAGTGCCATCCTCTTAGTACCTCTTTCATCTGTATCTTTCGCGAAGAGCTGGAACAAGGTCGGTCGTTCAGAGTGCCTTCCTCTTCCTACCTTTTTCATCTGTATCTTTCGCGAAGAGCTGGAACAAGGGTGGTCGTTCAGAGTGCCCTCCTCTTACTACCTTTTTCATCTGTATCTTTCGCGAAGAGCTGGAACAAGGGTGGTCGTTCAGAGTGCCATCCTCTTACTACCTCTTTCATCTGTATCTTTCGCGAAGAGCTGGAACAAGGTCGGTCGTTCAGAGTGCCTTCCTCTTCCTACCTTTTTCATCTGTATCTTTCGCGAAGAGCTGGAACAAGGGTGGTCGTTCAGAGTGCCCTCCTCTTAGTACCTCTTTCATCTGTATCTTTCGCGAAGAGCTGGAACAAGGGTGGTCGTTCAGAGTGCCCTCCTCTTACTACCTTTTTCATCTGTATCTTTCGCGAAGAGCTGGAACAAGGGTGGTCGTTCAGAGTGCCTTCCTCTTACTACCTTTTTCATCTGTATCTTTCGCGAAGAGCTGGAACAAGGGTGGTCGTTCAGAGTGCCATCCTCTTAGTACCTTTTTCATCTGTATCTTTCGCGAAGAGCTGGAACAAGGTCGTTCAGAGTGCCATCCTCTTACTACCTTTTTCATCTGTATCTTTCGCGAAGAGCTGGAACAAGGGTGGTCGTTCAGAGTGCCCACTTCCTCTTCCTCCTTCCTTTTTTTATCTGTAAACGACCCAGATCTCAAGTTTTTGGGAGAGAAGCCATTTTCCCGGAATTCAGTGATGATTCCTCTTATTGCAATTTCAGCTTGTCTTCCGTCTATCTTGAAAAAAAAGATTTGAAAAAAAAAGAAAATAGATCAGTTTGGCAGTCTCATTTTCATATTGGATTTGTCATATGTAATTTTTATGTTAAGTGGCATCGGGTCTATTTTCTTTCTTATTTAGCATATATTAGGATTATCCGCGAAATATTTATTCAGGAATTTATGAATATTAATCAGCGTAAAGAGATGTTTCCTCTTTCTACAACCCTAATTCAGTGTAAACAAACAAGCGTTCAAATAACTTCACACACATAAAAATAATTTCTATCACAAACATATCAAATATATCAGCTTTGATTTTGGAGTAAAGGTTTGGAATGCTAATTTCATCTACAACTGTAAAAGATGTGCACTGACAAATAAAAGGAAATATAAAAAATAGATACATGACAACTATAAGCAGAGAACGAGAAGTTCCTATTCCATCAGAATTATTTCATATAGCACATGTTCTGAGAGTCGGTTCTAAGACTTTGGATGTTCACTACTCTAGGAACCTCTCACCTAGTAGTTGTTCCAGTTGAAACAAGAAACGTATTTTCTCGTTCAGCTGTTCAAATGTGAATGTGTTTGGTTCTGTCGAGAAGAATAAAAAACTAATTTCATCAGTTATATTAACCGCTAGTAGATAGTGCAGCTACGAGAAGTATTTACAAAGGTTTCAGCGTTTTTACAGACTTTATTGCTTTAACTGTCATACACACATGTTTAAAGCATGAAACATTTTCAGGTTTAAATGAATAATCTGGTATAAGTGTATAAGTGATACGGGTTGTGTTGAAAGAAAAGAGAAATGCCGCCTCACCTCTATAGGGGTTGCTTTTTTGATAAACATTTCTAGGAAACAGCATTTAATAAAATATCCCACTACAAAGTCAACGGTAACATTAACTGCATGTTTTTATCACTTACTGGAAGAAAATGAAAGATCAAATGACTTATGTAGATTCCAAAAATAAGCATTAATACACATTGGTTATTCATATTCACTTTTAGTTACAAACAACCTTGGGTTTTCACCTCATAAAAATTCTATTGTGGCAATGAAAATTATTGAAGATGACTTCAGGGACTTCAGCAGGAAGATAGCACAGACATGAGTAGTCAGCACGACGTCCTAGGGCAGACATGGTGCGGATAGGCATGGGTCAGAAAGCGATGTCTGGGTGTTAAGGGAGGCGAGGAGGCACAGCGAAAGGAGACTTATCTTGCCAATAGGGTTCGTTGAATTGTGCTGCGAGTTTTGTGAGTTTCGACGATCACTTGCCACCAGATGTGAAGTTAGAGGGTGGCATTTTGAAGGTGAATGAAAGGAGTCTTGGCTTATGTCTTTTTTTCTGCCTTCTCTTCTCTTTTTTTACGAGATGTGTCCTTTTATGCGGCGGGTACGCTTGTAGGCAGGTGCTTGCTCACGTGTCTTTTCCCTTCTTAAATCCATATTGTCCATATGCAATATATCCCATCACTTTTTGTTTCAACTTTTCTGCAATTATTGTTTAGAGAATTTTACTGCAATGTGATGCAAGTGCTATTCAGTTATTTGTGCATTCTAGACCATCTCTTTTTTCGGGAGAGAAATAGGTATGGACGGTGACAAGTTCTTCTGTTCGTCATTTGATTCCCCGATGGCAGTGTATAGTTTGTAGGAGAAAAAAATACATCTTATCTGCCATTCTTCATCCCTGTTGGTAATATATCAAATCCTGCACTTTTGCAATTTTTGATGTTATTGATGCTTTTTGAATTCCAGAAAGTAGAGATGGTTTGTTCTATTTCGAATGTGGCAGATTCTGAAGCGATTGTTATGTGGGGTTTCTCTTTATATACAGATTCACAAGAAGATTTCTGTCTACTTTTTATATCTGACCGAACACAGCATATGTTTCCCTTTTCATCTTTTCCTATTTCAATTACTGGTTTCCATTGTCAAGCTTGTCTTTTTTCGTCTTATTTTACCCCTTGATCTTTTGTTGAATTGGCCATAGATTGTTATTGGAATCTATCACTCATTTCCTTTCTGTATTTTTTTCTATCTCAATCTTCAGGCTTTTAGCTTGCGTCTCTTTCAGTTATGTTTTCATCTGCTATCCACTTTTATGTTTTCTTTTTCTTGATATTTTTACTCACAATATTTCACTTATTACTTTTGTTGTTTTTTCCATAGTCCGTTTTTTTTTTCTTCTCCACACTTCCAAAGGATTTAATTTTTTTTCTTTTTTTAACGCGAACTCTGTAGCTCCTGTTGATCGTCTGTTAAGTCTAATCGCTGTGGTGTTTTGTCTCATCCTCTTCAGACTTATGTGGAGTATTAAGCTCGCCCTGTGGGATTGCCTTGGTGTTTTTAGGCCGCTTTTCCATTTATATGAGATGGTAATGGAGTGAGTCTGATTTCGGATTTTTCCTTCCAAGTGTTTAGACGCATGGGGCGAGGGGTTTAGTGGATGTTATGTCTAGATGCTTTGCTTTGCTGGACTCTCTCTCTCTCTCTCTCTCTCTCTCTCTCTCTCTCTCTCTCTCTCTCTCTCTCTCTCTCTCTCTCTCTCTCTCTCTTTCTCTCTCTCTCTCTCTGTATGTGTGTGTGTGTGTGTTTGTGTGTGCCTGTGTATATATATATGCGTGTGTGTGTATGTGCAAGCATGAGTGTGCGTGTGATTGCACCAGAACCCCAAAATTGCAAGCAAACAGTGACATAAACAGAAACACACAGCCCAGCGTCCAAACAAACAACAAACTACACCTATCCACAACACCCCCCCCTCCCTTCCACCCCCCACCCCCACTCCCCCACACACATTAACACCCGCAGACACATGTAACACTACATGACTCCTTATCTATGCCTGCCAGTCTAAAATAACCTTCACACAGCACCTTACACCTTTCGCCACCGCCTCGCAATGGCTTTCAGATGGGGTCGGGAAGGCGTGGCGGAGAGCAGGCGTCCAGATGGCAAGGCACGGCGATCCGAATTCGAAAAGAATAGGAGGACGAAGGAGAAAAGAGAGAAGGTGGAGGACAAAAGTAAAAAGGGGAGGAGGAGGACGAGAAGTAAAGGGGGAGAAGGAGGAGAGAAGGAAGGCGAGAAGTAAAGAGGGAGGAGGAAGAAGAAGAAAGAGGACGAGAAGTAAAGGAGGAGACGAAGGAGAAAAGGGAGATGGAGGACAAAAAGTAAAAGAGGAGGAGGAAGACGAGGGGGAGAAGAAGGAGAGGAGGAAGAAGGAAGACGAGAAGTAGAAGAGGAAGAGGAGCAGAGGAGGAAGATGAAGTAAAAGAAAGACGACGAGAAGTAAAATGGAGAGGAGGAGAAGGGGAAATGTGGAGGAAGAAAGAGAGAAGATGAAAAGAAGAGAAATGAGGGAGAGAGAGAGAGAGAAGTAAACGGTGGACAGGAAAATGAAGCAGGAGAACGAGAAGTAAAAGGGAGGAGGAGAAAAGGAAAAAAAGGAAGAGAGAAAGAAAGAGAATAAGGAAAAAAAGAAAGATGAAGAAAGGAAAAGGGACATGTAAACGACGAAGAGGAAACTGATAACAATGAGGAAGAAGAAAGACGAAGAGAGAGAGAGAGAGAGAAAAAAGACAAATTCATATAGATATCCACGGAGAGAGAGAAATATATCTCCACCACAGTACTACAAGCAGAGAGAGAGAAAAAAAAAAAGAGACAAATTCATATAGATATCCACGGAGAGAGAAATATATCTCCACCACAGTACTACAAGCAGAGAGAGAGAGAGAGAAAAACCAGGGATCTCATCTGTCTTTTACGAGGCGCGAATTAGTTACACCACCACAGTACTGCAAAGCGATATGGCGACCGTGGGAGGGGCTCTTCGCAGAATTTCCTAATGGTGGCTGAGCCTGGGTTCTGTGTGGTATTTGTGCTGGTGTTATTCTTGCGTCGGTCGCTGCACGGTGAAATTAACACGTTTAGCGAGCCTGTATTAATTAACAGGGTTCTCTCGCCGGCCTGGGGAGAATTAGCGGTGACGATAACCCGGGAGTATTTTTAGATTTCTGGGTCTTTTTCATTTTTTTCCCCTTCGTGTTGCGAAATGTACGTGCAAAACAATGAATAAAATGGAATAAGGTGAACAAAAAAAAAAGTCCTGAGAGTAACAACCACACAGATTCAAGCAAAACCTGAGGAAAATCAATAAAAGAAATATAAAAATATGTGACACCACATAAAAAAAAGTATCTAGTTACCCCTTCGGACGAAACGAAACCCTCTTCCTAACAGGATCAAATCTCGTTCGTTTTTATGACTCACTTTGCCCTTTCGTGCGTGTCCGTGTATCAGCCATGTACCCGGAATCGTCATGCTATTCCTCCTACCATGCATTTCCATCAATTAAGAGACATTTCGACAATCTACATTTTGCAAAAGATGTGAAATCGTACCGCATATTGGTCATTAGCCTTTTTCTCTCTCGCCAAATAAAGTATGCGAAAGTCACGCTCTTTCCCTCTCCGAGATGCTGTGAAAGTCACGCCCATTCCCTCTTCGAGATGCTGCGAAAGTCACGCCCATTCCCTCTCCGAGATGCTGCGAAAGTCACGCCCATTCCCTCTCCGAGATGCTGCGAAAGTCACGCTCATTCCCTCTCCGAGATGCTGCGAAAGTCACGCCCATTCCCTCTCCGAGATGCTGCGAAAGTCACGCTCATTCCCTCTCCGAGATGCTGTGAAAGTCACCCTCGTTCCCTCTACGAGATGCTGCGAAAGTCACGCTCATTCCCTCTCCGAGATGCTGCGAAAGTCACGCCCATTCCCTCTCCGAGATGCTGCGAAAGTCACGCTCATTCCCTCTCCGAGATGCTGTGAAAGTCACGCTCATTCCCTCTCCGAGATGCTGCGAAAGTCACGCCCATTCCCTCTCCGAGATGCTGCGAAAGTCACGCTCATTCCCTCTCCGAGATGCTGCGAAAGTCACGCTCATTCCCTCTCCGAGATGCTGCGAAAGTCACGCTCATTCCCTCTCCGAGATGCTGGGAAAGGCACGCTCATTCCCTCCACGAGATGCTGCGAAAGTCACGCTCATTCCCTCTCCGAGATGCTGCGAAAGTCACGCTCATTCCCTCCACGAGATGCTGTGAAAGTCACGACCATTCCCTCTCCGAGATGCTGTGAAAGTCACGCCCATTCCCTCTCCGAGATGCTGCGAAAGTCACGCCCATTCCCTCTCCGAGATGCTGTGAAAGTCACGCTCATTCCCTCTCCGAGATGCTGCGAAAGTCACGCCCATTCCCTCTCCGAGATGCTGCGAAAGTCACGCTCATTCCCTCCACGAGATGCTGTGAAAGTCACGACCATTCCCTCTCCGAGATGCTGTGAAAGTCACGCCCATTCCCTCTCCGAGATGCTGCGAAAGTCACGCTCATTCCCTCTCCGAGATGCTGTGAAAGTCACGCTCATTCCCTCTCCGAGATGCTGTGAAAGTCACGCTCATTCCCTCTCCGAGATGCTGTGAAAGTCACGCCCATTCCCTCCACGAGATGCTGTGAAAGTCACGCTCATTCCCTCTCCGAGATGCTGCGAAAGTCACGCTCATTCCCTCTCCGAGATGCTGCGAAAGTCACGCTCATTCCCTCTCCGAGATGCTGTGAAAGTCAAACTCATTCCCTCTCCGAGATGCTGCGAAAGTCACGCTCATTCCCTCTCCGAGATGCTGCGAAAGTCACGCCCATTCCCTCTCCGAGATGCTGTGAAAGTCACGCTCTTTCCCTCCACGAGATGCTGTGAAAGTCACGCCCATTCCCTCTCCGAGATGCTGCGAAAGTCACGCCCATTCCCTCTCCGAGATGCTGTGAAAGTCACGCTCATTCCCTCTACGAGATGCTGTGAAAGTCACGCTCTTTCCCTCCACGAGATGCTGTGAAAGTCACGCTCTTTCCCTCCACGAGATGCTGTGAAAGTCACGCTCATTCCCTCTCCGAGATGCTGCGAAAGTCACGCTCATTCCCTCTCCGAGATGCTGTGAAAGTCACGCTCTTTCCCTCCACGAGATGCTGTGAAAGTCACGCCCATTCCCTCTCCGAGATGCTGCGAAAGTCAAACTCATTCCCTCTCCGAGATGCTGCGAAAGTCACGCTCATTCCCTCTACGAGATGCTGTGAAAGTCACGCTCATTCCCTCCACGAGATGCTGCGAAAGTCACGCCGATTCCCTCTCCGAGATGCTGTGAAAGTCACGCTCATTCCCTCTCCGAGATGCTGTGAAAGTCACGCCCATTCCCTCTCCGAGATGCTGTGAAAGTCACGCCCATTCCCTCTCCGAGATGCTGTGAAAGTCACGCTCATTCCCTCTACGAGATGCTGTGAAAGTCACGCCCATTCCCTCTCCGAGATGCTGTGAAAGTCACGCCGATTCCCTCTCCGAGATGCTGTGAAAGTCACGCTCATTCCCTCTCCGAGATGCTGTGAAAGTCACGCTCATTCCCTCTACGAGATGCTGTGAAAGTCACGCTCTTTCCCTCTCCGAGATGCTGTGAAAGTCACGCTCATTCCCTCTACGAGATGCTGTGAAAGTCACGCTCATTCCCTCTCCGAGATGCTGTGAAAGTCACGCTCATTCCCTCTACGAGATGCTGTGAAAGTCACGCTCATTCCCTCCACGAGATGCTGTGAAAGTCACGCCCATTCCCTCTCCGAGATGCTGCGAAAGTCACGCTCATTCCCTCTCCGAGATGCTGTGAAAGTCACGCCCATTCCCTCTACGAGATGCTGTGAAAGGCACGCCCATTCCCTCTACGAGATGCTGCGAAAGTCACGCTCATTCCCTCTCCGAGATGCTGCGAAAGTCACGCTCATTCCCTCTACGAGATGCTGCGAAAGTCACGCCCATTCCCTCTCCGAGATGCTGTGAAAGTCACGCTCATTCCCTCTCCGAGATGCTGCGAAAGTCACGCCCATTCCCTCTCCGAGATGCTGGGAAAGTCACGCTCATTCCCTCTCCGAGATGCTGCGAAAGTCACGCTCATTCCCTCTCCGAGATGCTGCGAAAGTCACGCTCATTCCCTCTACGAGATGCTGCGAAAGTCACGCTCATTCCCTCTCCGAGATGCTGCGAAAGTCACGCTCATTCCCTCTCCGAGATGCTGGGAAAGTCACGCTCATTCCCTCTCCGAGATGCTGCGAAAGTCACGCTCATTCCCTCTCCGAGATGCTGCGAAAGTCACGCTCATTCCCTCTCCGAGATGCTGCGAAAGTCACGCTCATTCCCTCTCCGAGATGCTGCGAAAGTCACGCTCATTCCCTCTCCGAGATGCTGCGAAAGTCACGCTCATTCCCTCTCCGAGATGCTGCGAAAGTCACGCCCATTCCCTCTCCGAGATGCTGGGAAAGTCACGCTCATTCCCTCTCCGAGATGCTGCGAAAGTCACGCTCATTCCCTCTCCGAGATGCTGTGAAAGTCACGCCCATTCCCTCTACGAGATGCTGTGAAAGGCACGCCCATTCCCTCTACGAGATGCTGCGAAAGTCACGCTCATTCCCTCTCCGAGATGCTGCGAAAGTCACGCTCATTCCCTCTACGAGATGCTGCGAAAGTCACGCCCATTCCCTCTCCGAGATGCTGTGAAAGTCACGCTCATTCCCTCTCCGAGATGCTGCGAAAGTCACGCCCATTCCCTCTCCGAGATGCTGTGAAAGTCACGCTCATTCCCTCTCCGAGATGCTGCGAAAGTCACGCTCATTCCCTCTCCGAGATGCTGCGAAAGTCACGCTCATTCCCTCTACGAGATGCTGCGAAAGTCACGCCCATTTCCTCTCCGAGATGCTGTGAAAGTCACGCTCATTCCCTCTCCGAGATGCTGCGAAAGTCACGCTCATTCCCTCTCCGAGATGCTGGGAAAGTCACGCTCATTCCCTCTCCGAGATGCTGCGAAAGTCACGCTCATTCCCTCTCCGAGATGCTGCGAAAGTCACGCTCATTCCCTCTACGAGATGCTGCGAAAGTCACGCCCATTCCCTCTCCGAGATGCTGTGAAAGTCACGCTCATTCCCTCTCCGAGATGCTGCGAAAGTCACGCCCATTCCCTCTCCGAGATGCTGGGAAAGTCACGCCCATTCCCTCTCCGAGATGCTGCGAAAGTCACGCCCATTCCCTCTCCGAGATGCTGGGAAAGTCACGCTCATTCCCTCTCCGAGATGCTGTGAAAGTCACGCTCATTCCCTCTACGAGATGCTGCGAAAGTCACGCTCCTTCCCTCCACGAGATGCTGTGAAAGTCACGCTCATTCCCTCTCCGAGATGCTGCGAAAGTCACGCTCATTCCCTCTACGAGATGCTGCGAAAGTCACGCCCATTCCCTCTCCGAGATGCTGCGAAAGTCACGCCCATTCCCTCTCCGAGATGCTGCGAAAGTCACGCCCATTCCCTCTCCGAGATGCTGCGAAAGTCACGCTCATTCCCTCCACGAGATGCTGTGAAAGTCACGCCCATTCCCTCTCCGAGATGCTGTGAAAGTCACGCTCATTCCCTCTCCGAGATGCTGCGAAAGTCACGCCCATTCCCTCTCCGAGATGCTTCGAAAGTCACGCCCATTCCCTCTCCGAGATGCTGTGAAAGTCACGCCCATTCCCTCTCCGAGATGCTGTGAAAGTCACGCCCATTCCCTCTCCGAGATGCTTCGAAAGTCACGCCCATTCCCTCTCCGAGATGCTGTGAAAGTCACGCCCATTCCCTCTCCGAGATGCTTCGAAAGTCACGCCCATTCCCTCTCCGAGATGCTGTGAAAGTCACGCTCATTCCCTCTCCGAGATGCTGCGAAAGTCACGCCCATTCCCTCTCCGAGATGCTGCGAAAGTCACGCCCATTCCCTCTCCGAGATGCTGTGAAAGTCACGCTCATTCCCTCTCCGAGATGCTGCGAAAGTCACGCCCATTCCCTCTCCGAGATGCTGTGAAAGTCACGCCCATTCCCTCCACGAGATGCTGCGAAAGTCACGCCCATTCCCTCTCCGAGATGCTGTGAAAGTCACGCTCATTCCCTCTCCGAGATGCTGTGAAAGTCACGCCCATTCCCTCTCCGAGATGCTGCGAAAGTCACGCTCATTCCCTCTCCGAGATGCTGTGAAAGTCACGCTCATTCCCTCTCCGAGATGCTGTGAAAGTCACGCTCATTCCCTCTCCGAGATGCTGTGAAAGTCACGCCCATTCCCTCTCCGAGATGCTGTGAAAGTCACGCTCATTCCCTCTCCGAGATGCTGTGAAAGTCACGCTCATTCCCTCTCCGAGATGCTGCGAAAGTCACGCTCATTCCCTCTCCGAGATGCTGTGAAAGTCACGCCCATTCCCTCTCCGAGATGCTGTGAAAGTCACGCTCATTCCCTCTCCGAGATGCTGTGAAAGTCACGCCCATTCCCTCTCCGAGATGCTGTGAAAGTCACGCCCATTCCCTCTCCGAGATGCTGTGAAAGTCACGCCCATTCCCTCTCCGAGATGCTGCGAAAGTCACGCTCATTCCCTCTCCGAGATGCTGTGAAAGTCACGCTCTTTCCCTCTCCGAGATGCTGCGAAAGTCACGCTCATTCCCTCCACGAGATGCTGTGAAAGTCACGCCCATTCCCTCTCCGAGATGTGAAAGTCACGCTCATTCTCTCCACGAGATGCTGTGGAAGTCACGCCCATTCCCTCTACGAGACGCTGCGAAAGTCACGCCCATTCCCTCTACGAGATGCTGCGAAAGTCACGCCCATTCCCTCTCCGAGATGCTGCGAAAGTCACGCCCATTCCCTCTCCGAGATGCTGTGAAAGTCACGCCCATTCCCTCTCCGAGATGCTGTGAAAGTCACGCTCATTCCCTCTCCGAGATGCTGTGAAAGTCACGCCCATTCCCTCTCCGAGATGCTGTGAAAGTCACGCCCATTCCCTCTCCGAGATGCTGTGAAAGTCACGCTCATTCCCTCTCCGAGATGCTGCGAAAGTCACGCCCATTCCCTCTCCGAGATGCTGTGAAAGTCACGCCCATTCCCTCTCCGAGATGCTGTGAAAGTCACGCTCATTCCCTCTCCGAGATGCTGCGAAAGTCACGCCCATTCCCTCTCCGAGATGCTGTGAAAGTCACGCCCATTCCCTCTCCGAGATGCTGTGAAAGTCACGCCCATTCCCTCTCCGAGATGCTGCGAAAGTCACGCCCATTCCCTCTCCGAGATGCTGTGAAAGTCACGCCCATTCCCTCTCCGAGATGCTGTGAAAGTCACGCTCATTCCCTCTCCGAGATGCTGTGAAAGTCACGCCCATTCCCTCTCCGAGATGCTGTGAAAGTCACGCCCATTCCCTCTCCGAGATGCTGTGAAAGTCACGCCCATTCCCTCTCCGAGATGCTGTGAAAGTCACGCTCATTCCCTCTCCGAGATGCTGTGAAAGTCACGCCCATTCCCTCTCCGAGATGCTGTGAAAGTCACGCCCATTCCCTCTCCGAGATGCTGTGAAAGTCACGCCCATTCCCTCTCCGAGATGCTGTGAAAGTCACGCCCATTCCCTCTCCGAGATGCTGTGAAAGTCACGCTCATTCCCTCTCCGAGATGCTGCGAAAGTCACGCTCATTCCCTCTCCGAGATGCTGTGAAAGTCACGCTCATTCCCTCCACGAGATGCTGCGAAAGTCACGCTCATTCCCTCTCCGAGATGCTGTGAAAGTCACGCTCATTCCCTCTCCGAGATGCTGTGAAAGTCACGCTCATTCCCTCTCCGAGATGCTGTGAAAGTCACGCTCATTCCCTCTCCGAGATGCTGCGAAAGTCACGCCCATTCCCTCTCCGAGATGCTGCGAAAGTCACGCTCTTTCCCTCTCCGAGATGCTGTGAAAGGCACGCCCATTCCCTCTCCGAGATGCTGTGAAAGTCACGCTCATTCCCTCTCCGAGATGCTGCGAAAGTCACGCCCATTCCCTCTCCGAGATGCTGTGAAAGGCACGCCCATTCCCTCTCCGAGATGCTGTGAAAGTCACGCTCATTCCCTCTCCGAGATGCTGTGAAAGTCACGCTCATTCCCTCTCCGAGATGCTGTGGAAGTCACGCTCATTCCCTCTCCGAGATGCTGCGAAAGTCACGCTCATTCCCTCTCCGAGATGCTGTGAAAGTCACGCTCATTCCCTCTCCGAGATGCTGTGAAAGTCACGCCCATTCCCTCTCCGAGATGCTCCTCCTAGCAGTCCTCTCTCCTCTAATTAGCATTCATGGGTGTAGTTAGCAAGGTGCTCACTATGCAGACCCCGAATAGAGGTGAGAATTGAATCTCCTCCCTTGCCCCTTGCTCGAAGCGAGGGTGGGTGACGCCAGTTTAGGAAGGAGAAAAAACGGGAGAAGGGGGAAAGAATACGTTAAGAAGAGGGGGAGGGGGAGAGGCAACGGAGGAAGAGGATGGGATGGAAGAAGGAGAGGAGGAGGAGGAGGAGGAGGTGAAGGAGGATGGAATGGAAGAGGGGGAGGGGGAGAGGCAACGGAGGAAGAGGATGGGATGGAAGAAGGAGAGGAGGAGGTGAGGGAGGATGGGATGGAAGAAGGAGAGGAGGAGGAGGAGGAGGAGGTGAAGGAGGATGGAATGGAAGAGGGGGAGGGGGAGAGGCAACGGAGGAAGAGGATGGGATGGAAGAAGGAGAGGAGGAGTAGGAGGAGGTGAGGGAGGATGGAATGGAAGAGGGAGAGGCAACGGAGGAAGAGGATGGGACGGAAGAGGGAGAAGGAGGAGTAGGATGAGGTGAGGGAGGATGGAATGGAAGAGGGAGAGGAGGAGGAGGAGGAGGTGAGGGAAAGAGAAGGAGGGAAATAACGGGAATGGGACATAGCAAAGAATGAACGGAGGTCTGGGACGATACGTAGAACAGCAAACGAGGAGGAAGAGACGCGAAGAGGAAGGGAGAAGAGGGAGGAGGGAAGGAAGAATAAAGAGAGGGAAGAGACGGGAAAAGGAAGGAAGAAGAGGGAGGAGGGAAGGAAGAATAAAGAGAGGGAAGAGACGCGAAAAGGAAGGGAGAAGAGAGGAGAGGGAAGGAAGAATAACGAGAGGGAAGAGACACGAAAAGGAAGGGAGAAGAGGGAGGAGGGAAGGAAGAATAAAGAGAGGGAAGAGACGGGAAAAGGAAGTGAGAAAAGGGAGGAGGGAAGGAAGAATAAAGAGAGGGAAGAGACACGAAAAGGAAGGGAGAAGAGGGAGGAGGGAAGGAAGGATAAAGAGAGGGAAGAAACGGCAAAAGGAAGGGAGAAAAGGGAGCAGGGAAGGAAGAATAAAGATAGGGAGGGGACACGAAAAGGAAGGGAGAAGAGGGAGGAGGGAAGGAAGAATAAAGAGAGGGAAGAGACACGAAAAGGAAGGGAGAAGAGGGAGGAGGGAAGGAAGAATAAAGAGAGGGAAGAAAAGGGAAAAGGAAGGGAGAAAAGGGAGGAGCGAAGCAAGAACAAAGATAGGGAGGAGACACGAAAAGGAAGGGAGAAGAGAGGAGAGGGAAGGAAGAATAACGAGAGGGAAGAGACGCGAAAAGGAAGGAAGGGAGAAGAGGGAAGATTGAAGGAAAAATAAAGAGAAGGAAGAGACGGGAGAGTAGAAGAGGGAGGAGGGAAGGAAGAATAAAGAGAGGGAAGAGACGGGAAAAGGAAGGGAGAAGAGGGAGGAGGGAAGGAAGAATAACGAGAGGGAAGAGACACGAAAAGGAAGGGAGAAGAGGGAGGAGGGAAGGAAGAATAAAGAGAGGGAAGAGACGGGAAAAGGAAGGGAGAAAAGGGAGGAGGGAAGGAAGAATAAAGAGAGGGAAGAGACACGAAAAGGAAGGGAGAAGAGGGAGGAGGGAAGGAAGAATAAAGAGAGGGAAGAGACGGGAAAAGGAAGGGAGAAGAGGGAGGAGGGAAGGAAGAATAAAGACAGGGAAGAGACACGAAAAGGAAGGGAGAAGAGGGAGGAGGGAAGGAAGAATAAAGAGAGGGAAGAGACAGGAAAAGGAAGGGAAAAGAGGGAGGAAGGAAGGAAGAATAAAGAGAGGGAAGAGACGGGAAAAGGAAGGGAGAAGAGGGAGGAGGGAAGGAAGAATAAAGAGAGGGAATAGACGCGAAAAGGAAGGGAGAAGAGAGGAGAGGGAAGGAAGAATAAAGAGAGGGAAGAGACACGAAAAGGAAGGGAGAAGAGGGAGGAGGGAAGGAAGAATAAAGAGAGGGAAGAGACGGGAAAAGGAAGGAAGAAGAGGGAGGAGGGAGGGAAGAATAAAGAGAGGGAAGAGACGCGAAAAGGAAGGGAGAAGAGAGGAGAGGGAAGGAAGAATAACGAGAGGGAAGAGACACGAAAAGGAAGGGAGAAGAGGGAGGAGGGAAGGAAGAATAAAGAGAGGGAAGAGACGGGAAAAGGAAGTGAGAAAAGGGAGGAGGGAAGGAAGAATAAAGAGAGGGAAGAGACACGAAAAGGAAGGGAGAAGAGGGAGGAGGGAAGGAAGAATAAAGAGAGGGAAGAGACGGGAAAAGGAAGGGAGAAGAGGGAGGAGGGAAGGAAGAATAAAGAGAGGGAAGAGACACGAAAAGGAAGGGAGAAGAGGGAGGAGGGAAGGAAGAATAAAGAGAGGGA